>NW_027069794.1:312593-480103 GCF_002906115.3 Quercus suber | reverse complement strand
GGGAATATTTCCATTTGCAAACGTTTTCGGGAAAATAATAAGTTGTTAGAATTTTGTGGGAGGTCGAATAAGGCTGGTGTTTTTGTGGTCATAGCTGAATACTATGGTGGGGCTCGCCGAGGTTGTGTTATGATACCAGCAAGCTCCAACCGTGCAGGTTGGTCTCTATTTCAGAGAGAGTTGAGGAATTTTTTCACTGGTGCTAAACCAAGTTCTATGGCAGATGTATCCTCCAAAAATGGTGGTGGTGGAGGTGGTCTTTCTGTTGGTGGTGACCGGAGTGAGAATCTTTTGTCTGCTTCTGGTAATCAGCAAAAGATCAGGAATTTTGAAAAATTTGGAGCAATTTTGGGGCAGAACGGGATTCCTGGAGTCCCTATAGGAAATGGTTTTGTTTTAAATGGCAATGTTTCAGTCATAAATGGCAGACCCATGCGGGCTTGTACCTTTAAGCTGACTCCTGCTTTTTTGGCTCTGAGAGTGTGTAAGTCTGAGGGCGGGAAACGCACTGTGACTGCTCTGGGTGCAAAGGATGTTAGTTGGCCCAAGATGTCAAGTGGAGGGCCAGAACATTTTAATCAATCTGGTGGGCTTGTCAAAGCCCATCCCGTGGATACAACTTTAGCACTTAAGGGTACTTTGGACAAACCTGGTACATTAAAAGCTTCATTTGATAGTCAGTCTTCGTGGGCCAAAGGGGAGAGCTCGAGAGGAATATCGGAGGTAGTTTCCGGGTCGCCGGTGCCAGCAGCGATGCTGGCGAGTTCGACGGAGGGTTCCGGGTCTCCGGTGACGACGGCGGCGCCGGCGAGTGCAACGGAGGGGTTCGATATTGGGTTTTCTGGTGTGGAGGTGACAAATCGGAGGTTGAGGGACGTAACCCATTCTCCGATAGCTGGTGTTTTGACGGGTGGGGCGACGGCGAGGCCTATGGGTCCCTGGTTTGATGCCCAAAACTCTTTTTCTACTCTGTCATGTCTGGGTAGCGAGGAGGGTCTCTGTTTTGGTAGAAGAGATGACTCCACGGTGGTTTCAGGCGACAAGGGAGTAAAAAGGACCAATCCGATTGTTGAGCCAAGGTCGCCGAGACATTTGGATGGAGCTGAGTACTTGAATCCAGCGGTGGAGTCACGACTTCATGGGGATCATGATGTTGTGGGCTCAGGATCGTTTCTGCCACTGGGTAATTGGTGGGCTGACTCTAATCGTTTTTCTATCTTGGCTAACTCGGGTAGAGAGGGGGATCCTTGGTCTGTGGAGGAAGTGGGTGATGTTTTATCGGAGTCTCAGACCAGGTGTACGACGGTAGTGCCCCACACACTGGTAAGGAGTTTGTTGACGGGTCGCTTAATGGGGGGTCGGAGCTCCTGCTTCTCCCACGGGAGCAAAGTGGAGCGCCTTCTGGTCTTTCTGGCAGTGGGGTGCATGAGAGTGGCCCTTTGGAGTGTGTACCGTTGTCTCAGTGGGATCCTAAGGCTACGAAGGATTTGGTGTTGAACAGGGGGAGGATGAGGGTACTCAGTCTAAATGGGTGTCCAATATGATGAGTAGTTTTTGCAAAATGGTGGGTTTTCCTATTGTAAGGCATGAAGCTCAGTGTGTGGCTTTATTTCGTCTCTTGGAACAAGAATGTCTTGAGGTTGTTAATGAGGGAAGTGGTCGAAGAACTTTTAAACCTGGTCAGAAAGGTCTTAGAGAACTTCGGGGTCTAGTTTCCACTGTAAATTACAATGGCTCTTCTTCTCGTTATAGAGTTTCGTCGAACAGTTTGGGGGCTGTTGGCAGTTTTAAATGACTTTAAGACTTCTTTCTTGGAATGTTAGGGGGTTGAATAATCCCCGAAAGAGAGAGGTTTGCAAGAATCTTCTTAAGGAATGGAGGTGTGATATTGTTTGTCTCCAGGAAACTAAGCTTTCTTCAGTAAGCTCTGCTGTCTTGCGAAGCTTATCGGGTAGTCCTTTCAATGATTGGGCTGTTTTGGACGCGGTTCAATCATCTGGGGGGTTCTGCTGGTCTGGGATAAGCGGGTGGTTGAAAAAATTGATGTGTTGGTTGGTCAGTTTTCAGTTAGTGTTCTTTTTAGGGGTGTTGTGGATGGATTTGAATGGATTTGTACTGGCATTTATGGTCCAAATGCAGACCCTCATAGGGCTGTTTTGTGGGAGGAGTTATCAAGGGTGCGTACTCGTTGGAACAAGTCCTGGTTTTTATTTGGTGATTTCAATGTTATTAGATATCCTTGCGAGAGGCTTGGCTGTGACTCTTTCAGCCCATCCATGTTTGCTTTTTCAGATTTTATAGAAAATAATTTCCTAGTGGATTTACCATTAGAGTTTTTTTTTTTTTTTTTTTTTTTTTTTTTTTTTTTTTTTTTTTTTAAATTTTAAATTTACCCTACAAAAGTAGTGAGAGTGTATTTGAAAGTTGTTTAAATTACTTTAGATATTATTATAGGCAATATTATTAATATTTACAAATTTAATACATTTATTTGTATTTCAATCAAATATTAAATTATATATGATGTTACAGAGTCAAAACCTTCAACCTGTCCTCTTTTATTTATTTATTTTTGAATGGTTTAGTTTTTAAAACCAATTATTGCCCATAGCTGAGGGAATTCACACAAAATTATCATTTTTTTTTTATCACATCCTAATAAGGATTCAAAATAAGTCACAATTCAAAGATGTTTTGTGTGAGAGAAGTAACCTAATTACCAACTCCAAAATTGAAGGTAGCTCTTATTAAATTTTGTGTATAAATATCAAGGCCTTTTGATATGAAGTTTGAACATTTCAAGCAAACAATTTACGAAACTAAAGTAATGCTTTGGTGACTCCACAGTCTTGTGCTTGATGCGACAATAATCCATGATACGTAAAGTATTTTGATACACTGGGTCATGTTCGTGCTCAAATTTCTTGATGCAAACTTCAAAACTCTCCATAATAAAATGTGCCAGTTGTTTTGGGTCATTATCTTTCGACATATTTTAGAGTCTTCGATCTCTTCTTCAAGGCAAAGTTAAAGCTTTTTTTTACATGATCAATTTGAGAGTAATATGGAAACAAGATTGGAAGTGAAAAGGGATGCAAAAGATGTAGAGGCAAGGTTAATAGCTTGCACTCCTACAAGAATAAGGAGAACCAAATCTATCATCAATATCATAAGTTTTCTCATGATTTGTATCCACATTGATCTTACCTACTTTTATGTCAACATGTGATTTTTTTTATTTTTATTAAAGCTAAGAGTGCAATAGTTGTAATTAAACATATGTGATCATAATTTATTAGATCAATGCACTCATTTTACAAGTTTGGTAATAAACATTGGTGTAAAAAAAAAATGATAATCAAGTAATACTAGAATAAAATTAAAAATCTTATTATTTATCAATGAAAATACAACGTAACGGTCGAGTGGAATAACAGGGAGGGATCCCCAATCACCCCCCATAGTAGTAAGTTATACTCCTAAATAACGTAGACACCTCACCCCACCCCAAATCATAATATATAATATTAAATTCAAAGCTCAATTATAATCCAATTTAGTTTCTAATTGTTTTCTAATTTTGAGTCATATGTCCATAGGTTAATTTGGATATGTAATTATTGGATAATTGTTCCTCATTGTCCATTGAGCCTACTCTGAATGATGCCCCCTTTGCCAGATTATTGTTGATGTAATCATGAAAAGCCAAATTTCCAAGAATTTTAGACCAAGCTTTGATAAACTTTGATTTTGGTTATCCCAGTGCCAACTTTTTGACATATTTCTTAATAGAAGTATCCTTGATCCCATTGATAATAAGTGCCATTATTCCTACTTCTGCAACTATAGATGTGCACTTTTACTATTGCTCTCCCACAACCCGTTTTCACAATTTAGGTTGCTCCCATTTCACTCACCGCTATTACGGGAATCACTTTTTAATTATTTAAGGGCTAAGGGTTGAAAGAAACGTCTCCCCATGTCCTATTTCATTATTCTCAAAGGCTCTTGGAATATGAGAATGTAGTTGGTATCAAATAATATCATGTCACCCGTATCAAAATTCAATAAATGAAAGATATGTGCATAAAAATAACCATTCCACTAACACCCCTTATAAGAGTTGTGAAAAAAGTTGATATGGTTATTTTACTCTCGTCTCTTAAATATTATTAGATTTTGATATTGCTAACGTGATATAGTGATATAATTTGATACTAATAAATACTTTTTCATGGAATACACCCAATTCAATCAACTTGTCCCTGTGAGATGATGGACTACCACCCTGCCCAAAGGATAGTGCCGAACCTGGTTTCTTTGATACTCTTGTTACTTCTTTAAAGCTCCACTTCTTCTTCTCTAGAAAGCAATCTCATTCTCTCCCATCTGCTTAGCACAATGGGTTTTACTCACTGTACTGCATCATTCATTTTCTTTTTTCTTCTTACATGCAGCAAGCCTTTAGTTTTTGTATATACATTTTTTTTGCCTTCACACCAATGGCTCATTTTAAACACTAAGAATCTCTCACAGACTTTTCAAATCCTCATCTAAACTTTCCCACCCCAAGCTCTTCCGAAACTCTCTCTCTCTCTCTCTCTCTTATAGAACTTCTCCAACTCAATCCCCTGAGTTGTTCTTGAGTTTGGGGAATTTGTATACCCACTATAATATGCTACATGGTGATGAAGTTGTTGGGTCCCATATTTATGTAGTTGAGTCCCCCTTGAGTGTCACATTGTCGCAAGTTTTCGTGTGCGACAAGGCTAGAGTGATATTAGGGGGATATGGAATGCGACTCCTTTTTGTCTTAATTGGTGTCTTTGGAGAGAACAGAATGCTTGGCATTTTAAGGGGAAAGAATTAAGCATGGAGAACCTGATTTTTTTTTTTTTTTGAGTATTTATATGAGAGGCCAGAGAGATGATTGGGTGGTCATACCTATCCATTTCATGGTCAAAGTTTTGTTTTTGTATCAAAATAGTGTATGTGATATCACATTTTTAAAATTTAATCTAAATGAGAAAACATAACAGAACACTTATAATTTGTAGATGAAAAGGAGGTGCGACTACCTAAGTAAACAGATTAGGGTAACGTAGTAGGTTCTTTCAAGAGTATATAGGAATTGGTTTTACCTTTTGTTTCATTGTGGGATGTGTGGATACTAGGGTTTTTTTTTTTTTTCAACTGTTCCATCTTTTTTATTATCTTATAGTCAGATTCCAAGAAACATGAACACATGATTTCGATTCAGTTTGGCAAGGTCGGTAATAATCCAAGACTTGTAAAGCTAATTCAAGGTTTTGTGGCCAACTGTATAGCTCAATCACATTATTTGATAGCATTGTCAACTGTGCTAAAAAAATATGTTATTTTAATATATCAAAAAATTATTTTATTTATTTTAACACAATTCTAACAATTTGCCCTGTATTACATCTTCAAATTTTTTATTATTTTACTACTTTATTTAAATATTATTTCTTTACTCCTTTATTCTCTTTAATTTCTTTATTAATAGAAGAGAGAAAGTAATAAAATAATACCCAAATTTTCAGCACATTAGCCCTACCCTTCTAATAAAAGTAGAATATCACTATAGTATGTGCCGATTTTTTTTTGGTATTTGGCACATCTCATATAAGTAGGTTTTTTATTTTTTATTTTTTTTTATTGGTGTGCTAAATGCTAAGATTTTTGCATTTAGCACATTTGATGCTACTGCTGACGGGAAACTTGGATTCAAAACCAACACACACACACACACACACACACACACACTTGTTCTAAGCCAAAAAGTTTGAAGTTTTGTGATAATGCCTACTAGTTATGGAACACAGTTTATCAGGTTTAAAATAAGGCAAAAACTTCTCTCGTAGAACTTGAAAAAATAACTGATTCTGAGTACAATTTTACCAATGTTAGAAGGTTTAGAATTGACTGCTTGCGATGTGATATTGCGTTGGCAGACACTTTTCATATATACAAATTGTCCTTAGCCAAAACAGTTTACAATAGGAATTTTGTACCCTCAACTACTGCTTAGACTAAAACATGGTAGCACTCTTGATGTAAAGTTGATAGAAAAATCAAATTCTATTACAACATTTAATAATTCATGTTCAAAGTACATCTTAATATACACAACCCATCCAGCAGCCGCGAGTGCATGTTTATAAGTCATCGAGTGAGACTTAATTGTCCACTCTTCAGTGTGCAAATTATTTGTTCTATTGCTCAAACTGCAATTTACCTGCATTTTATGTTTTATCTTTTTAATGAGTGAGAAGTTAAAGGGGTCAAAGTATAACAACAGCAGATAAACCCATTAATATGCAACAGATACAAGTCAATAATTCAATCAGCAGTGAGTAATATAACCGTGAGTAATATTAATAATAGGGTCTAGGTAATAGGTGCCGTTAGGACATTAGTTAAATGAACTATTTTAGGAAAGCTTTAATACCACTTTTATAGAAAATATAAAAAATTGTAAAAAAAAAAAAGTTTTATTTTCCCATAAAAAGTTTCTAAAAATATTTTATAAACTAATGCCTTTAAGGACACCCATTAACTTATAACATAATAAAAAAGAAGTCATGTAAATCTTATGTTGTTACAAGAAGTGATAGTATGTATTACCAAAAAAGATATTAACATATCTAATATTATTAACACTGTTTTAAAAACCAGACCTGACCGGCCGGTCCGACCGGTTCAATCGGAATTGGGAGCTAATCCAGTCTGGTTAAAAGCTCCAAAACCGGTCAACAACCGAAAAAACCGGCCAAAAACCGGAGTTGAACCGGAAATTAAAAAAATGATTCGATGACCGGTTCAATTTTTAAAACCATAATTATTAGCATGGATTGTATCTATATTCTTTATATAAAAATAATTTAAATGATATATCATATCATGTAAATTACTTTATTATTAAGTATTACAGTATATTATTTAGTAGGGCTCATTTTAAAATTCATATTTCACGGAACACGTCATTTATCAAAAATGATTTTTTTATTGGTAAGTTACACATCCTATGAGTCTTGAACTCATGACCCTACCCTTCATTCCAATATTAAGAATGAGGAAGATTCCTTTTGAAGTAGAGTTCATTGGCATGTCAGTTTCCAAAATATCAACATGACAAATGTGTGCCAACAGCCAGTTTTATGAATCCCATCCTAAACAACCCAGTCTTGTCCTTTTTTCAAGGTAAATCAATCCAATCAAATATACCCCTGTCCTATCTTGTCAGTTCATGTTATCCTATCCTCACGCCAAAACCAACAGTTAAAAAATGCGTCTTTATAAACACACTTATGGTCAAATCTATAGACCACTACAAACGGAGACCAAAGCACATTCCAACATATACAATTGTAGCTATGTTCTCTTGATTTGTATAGAATTTAGTCTCTCTAGATTATGACATCAAATATTGAACACAACACAGAACTCAGAGTAGTATCTTTATAGCTAGGCAAATGAGTGAAATGGTTCTATGAACTTTGCTAAATATAGCTTAAGCATCACACAATCCTCTTCCCAATCTATGCTCTCCTTCCAACCCATGCTGCATACAACTGATATAGAAAAAATGGGAGAAAAGAACCCTTTAAAATTACCTCTCAAATGGTTCCAAATTCAGAAAGCCATAGCTCTGAGAGCCACCCTTGGGAGAACAAAAAGTTGTTTGCTTGCTGGGTAACGACTTATTTCCTACTTCATCTGTGACCATTTCAAGGCCACAAGCACCGCAAAATGATACCAAATCTGACTCCTAAAAGAACCATGTGAAGCTTTCAAAACTCTCAACATTTTATTCATTCAAACAATGCATATCAGAAAATCCATATAATGCAAATTATACCTTCATCATCAAGAGTTTGGATAAGTGTGTCAGTGGATATGGATGAAGCTTGTAGCCACCATTATTTATACATGACAGAGCCAGTTCTCGTACCTTTCATGGCCAGCAACAGAGGTAAGAAAGAAATATTGAAGAATGTGAAGAAATAATTGTGGAACTAGAGATACTTGAAAGCAAAAACTTCTAACATGCCCCATCAACAAAAAGAAATTTATAAAATATGCAAACTAATTATGAAACTTAAGATGAATAAGCAACAAAAAAACAAAGCCAGATTAGGAAAAAGAAGAATTGAGAGTGGCAGACCTCCCACCCTCCCCACTCAACCCAAGAAAGAATGAGGGAGAAAAATGGGGAGGGGCATATGTATCTTGATTTCCCTTTTGGAATGTCCCAAAAGAAGTGTCCACTTTCCAAAAGTGGAAGCACTTACTAGGAAATTTGCGATACTACCCTCACCTTAAAAACAGAAAAAAGAAAGCAAGAACATTTTCATTAAAAAACCGAGTATAAGACAATTAGAAAGATTACTACAACTTTTTTCTTTTCATTAATACTTTGGCAATTTAGAACCAAGACACTTATTTTGAAAAGGAGGTAGCATATTAATTTAATATCAAGTCTGAAGGAATATAAATAGTTCCATCTGTTCAAAGTGATCATTGTGGTTAATAAAGATCCAAGTTGCTAAAATGCCAGAAAGAAGTTTCAGATGAAACTGATATGCATGGTTACCTCTATGATATATGGTTCAATGATGCAATACTGTAGAAAGGATGCCTCAGCTGCCGTAGTTAAAAGGAAACGCTTATAATTGCCCATTCGAAAAAATCTGTTTCAATAAAGAGATTAATCATTTACTCCTCAAAAAAACATAAAGAGATAAATCTAATTAAATCTGTTTCAATCTTTCACTTTACAGAAACTCATATCTGTTTCAATCTTTCACATACAGAACTCATATCAATTCAAAGAAAGAGATAAGCAATTAAGAAAATGGAAAAACAGAAAAATTCCTCCAAACAAGTTAAATCTAATTAAACAAGACACTTCAAAAGCAAATGGAATCATAGCAAATGGGAAATACCGCAAAATTCTCCGGGCAAAACACATTTCCTTTGACTTGATTATTGGAATAGGCACTTGACGAAACCATAAAGAAAGTGATTCTCCCTGTGGATCAGAAAGAGCTACATTTCATGTCTTTAGGACTCAGCACAAGGCTGCAATTAAGAATGAACCAAATGAATTGACCACACCAATGAAGTAGAGATCAACCGTTGGTTGGCTGTTAGAACCAAGATGAAGAAGCACGTAAAATGAATGAAACTCAGCTTCATTCTCATTAATAGATTCAGAACTTCTATTTGCATCATAAAGATTAAATAGAGTTGTCAGAGCCTTTGTAAGCTGCTCCATGTTGAGGTAGTGTACTGAAGATATATTTTCATTGGTACAACTTTGAAGCTTGTGAAGAGACATAACATGAAATCTAACCTGTATGATGATACAAATCAGGGCTTCATTCAGTACAAAAAGTTTTAAAATGTTTCCATGATTTCAAGCTCCTAACACAAAGAATATATGGTGTTGATACATAGTGTTTCTGCCATGTAGACTAGATGCGTTCCATGGTCTGAAGTTTCAAATACAGTGAAAAGTATGTATAATAATGCAAAGGTGTGTATATGCACTTGCCAGCAGTTCAAAAGGAGATGCTCCCTTTTTGGTCATCTGACGAGGGCAACTTGACAATGACAGTGCAAATTAATCCTGGTACTTGCACTGCTTTAAGGAAATTAAATAAACAAAATTGACCACATTTTCTTTTGTATCTTTTTGATCAGGCAGAAAAGACACTTAGATTGACCCCAGAAGAAAAGGGAGAGAGAAAAGATATTGAATTTTTTTGCTGATGTTAGGAAATGGCAGCAAATGAAAAATCAGAATTCCTATCGTTTACTAATGAGCTAAATCAGCATGGATATATGAAACTGATTTATTTGGTAGCAGTTTTGGTTTAAATCTATGGCTTCCATGGCATGACTTTCATCCCTCAAGTCAGCCTCTCTACCCATCCTCTATTCTGTCACAGCCCCTTGTTCTCTCCAAAAATATGGCAGTGGCATGATGTTATAAATGGCATCTACTCCATCAAAGATCAAAAGATTACTATTGTATGGATTACAGGATTTTTGTTTACTCCTGCTTTGCCACATAGGGTTGGCAAAAGTGCTGCCACCTTGCATTTTATCATGTCCTTTCTAAAGTGTTTGGAGAACAAATTTGAATTTTAGGCCTTTTTGTTTGTCATTTAAATAATTGATGCAAATCTATTGGAATAATATGGAAATTTATGGTTTCAGTTTCAAAAATTCATATCTCATTTGGGTGGTAGATTCAATTTTTTTGTTGGGGGAGGGGGCTTACAACTTAAGTGGAAGTGATGAGGAAGGAAAAATCTTCCCCTCCAGGTAGCCATGCCCCATATAACAATCTCCAAAGGAAAATTTTGGAACAAAACTTCATTCATTATTTTTTATAAGTACAAGCATTTTTTCATTATAATTTACTCTATCCTGCAGATTCCCACATAGATATCCCAATAAACTCAACTGTAGAAGAATGGTTCACCAGACCTTCTTAGGGAAACTTCTCTAAAGACACATCATCCATTTGGATAATCATTGATCTTCTTACACGTGTTTGTCAACTGCCAATAACATCAAAATAACAAGCGATGCACTATCAAATCACCCCCATCTCACCAAAAGAAATAACCTTTTAAACAATAAGAAAAAGTTTTTTATGCTGATGAGAAAGGACTTTTGTTTAAAGTACAAGGCTCTACACACGGGATTCATGAATTTTAAATATAAGAGCTTCACACAAGCCTTCTTGTCCAAAAAAAAAGAGAGAGAGAGAGAGCGCTTCACACAAGCCTTATAATTTTGCAGTTCAAGCCCACAACACCTCAAATGTACAACACAATTATATTGCAGCAGCAGCTGTGATAGTTGGTTTGGGTTGCAGAGAGCAAAGGAGCAACAATGGTGGATAAGGCCAGGAAAAGAATAGAGGAGGTGGTCAACAGAGAGTATGCTATCAATGTCCACAAACGCCTTCACGGATGCACTTTCAAAAATGGCCATATAGGAAATATGGAAGAAGGCTACAGGAACAATGGATATCAGGGTGGATGTTAAGCTGAATGAACATGTCTGGAGCTGTGGGATCTGGAGTGTGCCAAGGATAATTTGTTTACATCGTGAAAAAGAGAAACGATGAAGCAGACGCAAAGTTCAAGTTATACTTACTTGTCACTGTTGCAGAGATGCATCCAGAAGGTACAGGGGCTGGGCACCAAGGTCACTGGGGAAGGATTGAACTAGCCTATGATCATATAGCTATATTGCTCCAATTTGACTACATATTTCTTAATAGAGATATTTTAGTTTGCATCTGGAATTTCTTGGGAATTTCTTCAGCAGAGAGAGCATTAGGAAATTTTATTTGATCTATAAAGCAGAACACATTTATGTTCTCTTTATTATGAACAGGTAAGCACCAACAAATAGGTATGAATACTGGTTTGGCTGATGGAAGGTGAGTTCTTTATCAACAGAAACAACTAACGACTACAATATAATCTCATATAATTGTTCTTTTTTATTGGTAAGTTACACATGTACCTTGTGAGCTTTGAACCCACAACCTCACCCTCCACTTTATTCTTATAAGGGGAGGAAGCACCTTTTCACTAGCTTAGTGGCTACAGTACCTATTTCATTTAATAACATAGATTGAGATTTTGGGACTAAAGCTTGGTTGTTGTTGTTGTTGATAACATGGATTGAAATGGTTTAGAAAAGGAAAATGCTAATATTGGGTAGATACGTGTTTAGAGAAGGGATATACTAATGTTGAATGGCTTATGGCAAGATGAAGGTTTAGAATTGAGAGGTTTTGGCAAGAGGGTCATACCATTTTCTCATACATGTAGATTGCTTTTTCATTGTCAATATTCTGCATGCTGAGATCTTGCCTTATTGACCTTGTTCTATCGAAGATGAAGTCATGAACCACTTCAAAAGGATGTTCTGAAGAATCCAAGAAGCTTAAAAGGTAGTCTAAAGTGTCTTCCAATACTGGAAGAGGCCGCAAATCTGATGTTGGCATATCTCTGATGGATATAGTCCTGCAAAACTAGTAAGAGCATGGAGGATAAATTGTTTTCTTAAATCCACAGTATGTCTTATGCACGTACTACAGCACTACAAACCTCAAATGGCAATGTGTGGAATAAAGAATTCCACAAAAATAAACCTCTATTAATCATGCATCAAATATATCAAAGATTATAACATAGGGGATATCAAGCAGATTAAAAAAAAACAGCCAACAATGAGGCCATAACATCAGGCATTAGCTTTGCAAAGTGATGCATCAAAGAAACTGCTATTTCACTTTGATAATGTTACAAATATAATTCTAAAATGTGATGAAGCTGTTGCAACCAAATAATACATGAGACAACCAAGTAGCGACTATGAAGATACAAAAAACATGATTCCATAAGATACAGAAAAAACATTAGAAATAAAACTATGTAAAACCGATGACTCTGCAGAAAGGGCTGCACCAAAAAAGATGGACTCCAGCTAAGTTGCAGGCTACTTCCTACAAATTGAAAAATCTTAGATGGTAGAACTGGTCCAGTGACCATATTAACAAATTCCCAGATTCTATTACAAGGCTTCATAACTTACAGGATCCATTAAAACCAACATTGAAGTAACTGGAGGAATGCAAAAAGGATAAAATTGAAAAGCATATTGAGACTGCTCCATCAACTCATGTCTTAATGGAAAGAAATGTGGTTGAGCCTCAGATAAAATATCAAAGCACAATATTGGCTGTGTGTTTGAATTTCAATAAAAATAGATATCAACATCTTATAATAGCCAGCTAGCCTTAATATCAATTAAATATTGGAACTTTTATATATATTCCAACATACAAATTTCATGGTATAGACTATTGACAAAGTTTAATTGGAAATTAATCTCAGAATCTAAGGGAGGGGCATCTAAAAGAGTGACTTCAAACATTATTTGACATCAGTAACAGAATTATTTATGTCATCACTTAATGACCAGGTTTGAAGTTTGTGCAAAAGTAGTAATGACAATTTATGGACGTGACAAATTCAGCCGGAGGTAACAGTGGCAACAGGGGTTCTGGTGGACACAATGTTGTCCAAGCAAACAATTTTGGCGGGGAAGATAAGCAATTATTCAGTACTCCGGGAGTACAGCGACGAGGTACTTCCCACTCACACGTCATTGCGAATCCCATTAATTAAATTCATGATAGGATTCACCATTCAGGTGAGAGGAGAGTGGTCTGTCCTCTCACCACGTTGTTGTACACCGGGAGTACCTAATAATATTTTAATGTAAATGTTTCTGACACAGCCAAATTATTCACAAGATATGCCATTGTAAATGACAACAAATTTCAAATACAAATACATAAGAGTCTACCTTTTTGACAGCAAGGTCAGAGGATGTTTTTCTAGGATTTCCATCTAGCCTCTCAAACACAGCTAAATCTCGGAGCCGCTCACGCTGGGTCCTTTCAGCCACTATTATCACAAACATAACAACAACCACAACAACAACAACAACATAGGAGTAAAACAGCTACCAACAAATATAACAACAATAGACAACTAGGTAAAATAATTGAGACCAAAGTTTCATACTTTCATATTATATGACTTGAACTGAACCAAACCCATAACACGATTTAGCAAATTCAGCACACGTGGCTTGTGGTCAATCAATGTAAGATATATAGCTATCTGGGCATACATAGATTGTTACAAGTTTTTTTACCTGGGCACATAAAGGGACAAGTTCCAAGTAAGACAGGAAGATTGGAAGAATCATCCACATGTTGCTGTGCTTGTTGGCTAGCTCTTCTGGGTTTAACAAAGTCTTCACGAGCATTGGGGTTGTTATACTTTGTAAATTTGCCATCTTTGGTGGTGGGGTTAGAACGGAATTTCTGTGACCGGAAATGGGTCGAAGAAGAAGAAGAAGAAGAAGAAGAAGAAGAAGAAGAAGGGTTTGGACGATGACGGTAGCTTTTCTCCATTGTTCACAGCTTTTTCCGTTTCGCCATCCCTGGCTTTGACATTAATAATTAGATCTGATCATCGGGTCGGGCAAGTTTGGATCTTATAGGAATAAGAACGGGTCGGGTTCGAGATGGGTTCTTTGTGCCGAACCCGAAGCGCAAGCCAGTTTTGTTACCAAAATTTGGCCCATTGAGTATTTGTTTGGATCCACGCTGGGTTTGCACATTTTGCGTTTTTTCCGTCTTCTTTTCTTTTCTTTTTTTTGTTTTTTTGTTTTTTTCAATGTTTATGAACACTAATTTGTACTGTTTATGTGCATGATTATACTGTGTAGAGACAAAATTACTGTTCACACATTATTTATGAGACCCACAACAACTTTATTTAAAAAAATATTAAAAATCGGACTCACAGTACTATTCATACATTTAAAAATTATTTTGTTACAGTATTTTCAGTTTTCAATTTTCAATTTTCAGCAAAATAAATTAGATCCAAATGGATCTTTAATAAATGATTTTTTTTTTTTAAAACCCAAACCAGCCCCATCCAGTCATGTCAAGTTTGGGCCCAACTGCAGCCCAAACCGTGGCCCAATCAAAAAAAATTTATGATTGAATTGAAGTCAAGAAGAGCAACGGGGTTTGGTTTACAAAAGCGTCCACTTCCAATCTATGGTACATGATGAAGTAAATTACTCAGAAAGAAGAAGCAACAGAAAAATCCAAAAAGACAAATCTCGCTGGTTCTTTTTTTTTTTTTTTTTGGTATATGAAGATAGAAAACTTTGTGTGCGTTTGGAAGCAATAAAAATTATAAATTATTTTACTATTCAGTTTATTTTTACTATTATTTATGATCCTATGACATTTTTTGATACTATTTATGGCTATACTATTTCAACTGACTTTTACTTTTATGTATAATAATTTATGTAATAAATTTTTAATTTTAGCAAAATAAGTAATATCCAGCCGGAACGTTTTTACAACCAATTCCTCCTCTATTCAGACATATCTAGAATAGGGTAAGGAAAAATAAACTCATGGTATAAACTAAAGAATCATTCAGCCACACCAAGTGATACAACCATCCTATATTACGAGACTCATCTTTAGTTGCACCAAAAAACCCAGGCAAGCCGAGACTTATGCTCGCATGGTGAGGCCGAAGAGAATATCAAGCATTCCTTTGTACTATAATGAATGTCTTTTTTACTGAATCTTCATCATCCCATACCCCCCAAAAAACACACACACAGACACAAAAGAAAACAAAACAACACAGGCTCCCTTTTTGGCTGAACTCAATACAAAATCACATACTCAGAAAATAAACCCATCTCAAAATTAAAAAAATGTTAGGGAGAAAGAGGGATTTCTTAAAAGATTTCATCTCACAATAACTAAAGATTTCATGTAACGAAACCAATGTTTAAAATAAAACAAAAGTGACAAAGCAGAGAGAGGGGTATGGCCGGCGGTGAGAGTGAGTGGATTGGCAACGAGCCGATCCAGTAACCAGTTGCACTCGATTTTGTTAGGATGGCGACCCATATCATTTTTTTTTTTTTTTGCATAATCATCCCAATGCACCAAACCCAAGTCACATTTCATAGGCCATAGGTCTTGTTAATGCACTAGACCTAAACCAAGTCCCATAGGCCATGGGTCCCAAGCTATGTCTCATAAGCTATCGGTCGTGTCAATTGACTTTGCTTTATTTGGTTTTGAAATATATTTCAAGTTAGGAAGGCTGAAGTATAAGAAGGAAAAAAAATTCAAATAGGTATTTATATGGTACTAACAAACTATCAACCAAGATTAATACACAAAAGTATTGTTTCTTAATACATTAAGATGCAACTATTTACCAATAAAGTCTAAATAATACAAAATAATATTGTTTCTTAATAACATCAATTGTTGTAAAAAAAATTTATTTTCACAAACCAAAACTTATTTTTGCTACTTTAATATAACACTAGTGTATAATCTGTGAATATGCATTATACAATTAAAAAAAATTACAATTACACACATATATGGATTTAAATTATACTCTCTTTCTCTTTGTTTATTTTATTTTAATTTCTTTTAGGTATACGTATGAGTTTACTTTTTATTTTTATTTTTTATTTTTCTATATTGGATTTTTGATGATTTATTTATATTAGACTCTTGTTTTTTGCACCTTATTAACTCACCTAGAACAAAAATTAAAAAAAAAACTTAAATAAGACATGTGGTGTAAAATTAGATAACAATTGGAATCCAATTTAGAACATAATTGGATTTTCTCTCAGCTTATTAATATATATATATATATATATAGAGAGAGAGAGAGAGAGAGAGAGAGAGAGGCTCGGGCCCCCTTGACCCCCCCCCCTTTGAATCCGTCTCTGATATTAACAAAACTAGTTTGTAACCTCATGTATATGCATGAAAAATATATACATTAAAAGCATAGTATAATTACTTTTCATATATAATTTAAAAACTATTGATATATAGTCATTCTTATATTTTATTGACTCTTTAAAAAATCTTGTAAGAATATTATTAGATAGAAAATGTAAATTTTCATATATTTTTAAAATATTTTAATTAATTCTTTATTTTTTATATATATTTTTCTTTTTTACGGTTCATTTTTCTAGACTCTTTGATTTTTGTACTCAATAACTCACTTAGATGAATATTCATAATGTAGTCCCACATTTGAATCCAAAATTAAAAAATAAAATATATAAAAATAAATAATTTAGGATATATGATGTAAAATTGGACTTCAATTGTAGAATCCAATTAGATTTTTCTAAGCTTTGTCTATATATATATATATATATATAGAGAGAGAGAGAGAGAGAGAGAGAGAGAGAGAGAGAGAGAGAGAGAGAGAGAGTATGTGATTAAAACTACATATGAATGGTCTCTTTAATTAAACATTTTTCTTAATTAATATGAATTGCATCTCAATCTAGTTGATGTTAGTTTAGATCTAGCGATGAGAATATTTGAAATTTTACCTCAAGTTGGCGTGTAATTTCTCAATATATTCATCTATGATACAAAAATTTCAATTCAACATTTTTTTTTTGAGAAGAAATTTCAATTTAACTTAAGTATCAAATGGAAAGGCATTAAAGAATTAAAATTTTGGGTAAATTACGTATTTGATCCCTTTTTTTTTACACTATATTTCAATTTGGTCCCTAACCTTTCAATTGCGTTAATTTGGTTCATAATATTTCAGTGCTGTGTCAATTTAGTTATTGCCATTATCTCTTGGATAGAAATTGCTGACATGACAAATGACCTAAATAAAAAAAAAAATCATTTTTTTCCCACGTCAATGGACACATGTATCACCATGTTAGTTTTTTTTAAAACCCAAATCAAATATTTTTTTTTTGTTTGATTAGAAAGTTTGTTGATTTTATTAAACATGGCAGACCTAAATTAAATCTAAAACACATATCTCCCTGAAATCCAAAATTCCTAATGGTGTGGATGGTGGTGCCTTCTCCTTCTAGTGGCGCCTTCTCCTTCCAGTGGTGATCTTCTGGTAGTGCCTTCAAATGAACAGCCACAAAAAACCCACAAGAATAGACATAAGCATAAACAAACAACCATAAACAATCTGAGATCCAAATAAAAGTATTATATGAAATCATCATCTAAAATTTATGATTGATGACAAATTGAGAACAAGTCACCAGTAGCAAAAATATTAAACACCAAAATATCGAGGCAAGTCCTAATTTTGAAATTTTTCCAAGGTGACTATTCACATCAAAACGTTTGTCAAGGACCCTTTTAATTTCAGACCCAAAATACCCCAAGGTGTCTCTCAGCTTCTAAGTTCAAAGCCAAAAAACCCTAAGTTTCTACTACTTCCCCCAAAATCCAAAATAATAATTTACCTCCAAAAAAAAAAAAGTGCAAGAGAGAGAGATGAACCTTCTGCCGTTGAAGAGAAAACTCAGTGCCAGTCCTCGTTGCCAGACCTAGCCGTTGCCATCTGAAACTTCTATGTTGGTCGAGATAGTTAGGGCGCAGGGGTGTAAAATTGAACTTTGAGATATATTTTCTATTCTTAAAACTTGACAGACTATTGTACATAATTTTTAGGAAGAAAAATGAATTTTGAGCTATATTTTATGGATTAAAATAATATTTTGGACCCTTTTTGTTTCGCCATACACTTCTATGTATTAAGGGTACGTTTGGTACATTGAATATAGATTACATTAGGAATAGTAATCTTTATTATTGGAAATAGAAGACATTGTAATGAAATAATTGTTACTATTCATAAGTTTGGTCGTTACATATGGAAAGCTTATAAAAGATGATGTATAAGGAAACTATATATTTTTAGAAATATATTAATTTTAAAATCTATTATATGCACTAGGGAATAACTATTACATCCATTTTAAAGAAGAATAGCTATTCTTTAATTTAAAGAATACTTATTGCAATGTAATAACTAATCCATGTAATAAAGATACAATCAAATGACCGAATTGCTATTACACATGAATAATTATTCTATTATAGAAGCTATTACAGTATACCAAATGTACCCTAAGTTTAAGCCACATTATAAGAAAGGAACCATAAGATCCCCACTGAAATTAGTCACTAGCCACCAATTGTATTTCCGTTGAGACCAAGGGATGAGCGCACGTGAGAGAGAGGGATTTTAATTGTTTTGCCCAAAGCCTAGTCTCCATGAGAACTACAACTTATTTATTTATTTTTAAATATTTTAATATGATGTGGCTGTATAGTTGGCAATTGATGTGATAGGTAAATTAATTCTTTATTATTTTGTTTGACGCATTAGATTTTTCCATTCAAGAGATAACAGCAAGGACTTAATTAACATGACACTGAAAGGTTAGGGACTAAATTGACTCAATTGAGAGGTTAGAGACTAGATTGAAATATGGTATAAAAAATAAGGACCAAATATGCAATTTACCCTAAAAATTATATCCATTACCAATGAAGGTGAGTGACTTTAGAGTTCAGAGTTTGGATAAGAAAGCTTTGATAGTGAAGTCTCTCATACCAGTTTGCCAAGTGTAGTGAGCCCATGAGGGTGAGTTTATATTTGTGAGAGAGACAGAGAGTGTGTGTACATGATAACTAAGAAGACAATCTATAATTGACTTCTTGGAAGAACTGAGATGAAAAGAACATGAAATAAGAAAAGGAAACAAGATAAGTAAATTGAGTCGACTACTCTTAGAATATGAGAAGAAAGAGAAAATAAACCCAAAATTAAAAAAAGAAAAAAAAATTCACGTGTTAAAAATCGGGTGGACCTGTGTGACTCACAAGTTAGCGTTTGATAAAGTACATCTCATAAACATAATTCCTTGGAATTAGTTGATTTTGGGATACTGTAAGGACTCAAATTGGATTTGACCCTGAGTACAAATGGGTTTTCAGCCCAATCAAGCCCAAACAATAAATTTGTAGAGAGTGGGTTAAAGGTTTAGGTGCTGGCCGTCGTTCACCAAGCATGAACCCTCTTTTAATAAGAAACACTTAGAGTTAATTTACAACTGGGGGAATGCTCCTCGGCCATGGGCCGAGGAGCCCCTTTTCTTCTCTTTCTTTTTTTCCCCCCTTCTTTACTTTACTTGCTTTTCTTATGTAGTCTTTATCTTCCTATCTCCTTCTTCCATCTGTTGATCATCTATTCGCCTCCCTTCTGGCCATCCGTCCCATCAGAGGCCTTATCGGTACTCAAGTGGTTCACTCTGATCAACGTTGCCCTGCTAAGGGGTTATATCCCCATTAATGCGGCCAGAGGGGTTAGGTGAATGCATTAAGTGTGAATATGACAGCTTGCTTTGGGCTTGTCCCCTCCCAAAAATTATCCTTAGTATGCCGAGGACGAAGAGGTCCTCGGCGTGGGTCAAAAAAGAGGCTTTGTCTAACTTAGCCTTGCCTGGTCAGTCCTCCTCGGCGCTGGCCTTGGGCCTACTACGCGATGGGCTGTGGCTGCCAGGCCCATGGGCCCCACAGATACAATTTAATTTTTATTAGATAATTTTTACAAAGTTTAGCTATAAAATTGGTTGTAGCCTTTTGTAACCTAAGACTACAACCTTACTCAATATCATTAAAATTACTACATATATTGAAAGTCTAATCCTTAAATTGCATGTTCTTTACGTTCTTAATACACATGTCAAATTTTGTGCAAATCGAATATTATTTACTATATGATTTATAAATTTATATTTTATGCATCCTTTTTAAACTACAAAAATTTGTAATTTAAATAGTTTATTGATGATATAGCCATTGATCTTTAATTTATAGAAATTTTGCAAGCATGAAGGATATAAGAAGAAAATGTAATTCAATGGTGGATCTGTCAATATTCACCTCAAATAAAAAGACATTGAGTAAAGTTGTAGATTTAAGTTAAAACAAATTTTGTTGCTAAACTTTGTCGTTATAACAAAGTGGAAATTAAACGTTAAATGTCTTCATTGAAAATAGAAGCCGTCACTTGAGTTACATGACTATTGGCTTTAATTCATTATTTTGAAAACTTGATTGAATTGAAAAGGTGACTCCACAACAGAATTTTTTATTGTTATTTTCCCTCAATTTTACAAATATGCCAAAGTTGCGGTGTCTAAAGTTGACAAATTTAAGTATTTATTACATTTATTATGATTAACTTTTCATTAACCTTCAAAAATTCAATATTTGTTTAAAACGAAAATATGATAAACTCTAGTTAATAACATTCAACATGACGACCTATAAAATAGATAGAAATAGAATAACTAAATAAGAGACAAGAAAAATCAATATTATTTGATATAAAATTTGACTCTTATAAGTAACCCAACTAATAGACTAAGCTCCACAAAGGAAATTTGGTCTCGCGATAGGAAATCCTGGGTCTTGTCTCTCTATCTCTCTGAAAGTGAGTCCTCTCCCTTTCTTAGGCAGTAGAAGTGTATTGTCCCTTCTAAGGAAGGAGAGTCTTTTGTCTCTCTATAGTAACAAGTTTACTTTGGAGCTAGTTGTTTTTTGGGGTTTTGGGAAACACGATTAATAATCAACCAAAGCAGCTAAGACAATGGAGGACTTGGCTGAAAAATGGAATTCTTTGTCTCTCTTAGAGAAGGAGAAAACAGGTTTCGTTTTACAAAGGGACCAACAAACCGGGGAATTCATGCTGGTTGTGCAGTTCTTGACTCCTCGCTTTCTTAACATGGAAATCATGGCTCGAACTTTCAAACAGTTGTGGAGGTCTACCAATGGTTTTAAGATTCGTAATTAGAAGGACCATCGTGTTGTGTTTGTCTGTGACAATCTGGGAGATGTGGATCGGATTCTAAAGAACCAACCTTGGAGCTTCGACAGACATTTAGTTATGTTGTAAAGGTATAACTCAGAGATTCTGGTGTGGGACCTTGTGTTCAAGACAACCTTATTTTGGGTTCAAGTTCATGATATACCGTTGCGTTTCATGAAAAGGTCTGTGGCTGAAGAAATCTGCAACACGATTGGGGAAGTCCAAAAGTCGGCGGGGGAAGTTGATGAGGAAGGTGGAAACTTCACAAGGGTCTGAGTCCTTGTTGACATATCTCTACCATTGTGCTGAGGCAGACTTATTACATTGGAGGGTGGAAGGAAAATATGGATAAGTTTCTTCGGAGAAGGCAGCAAAATTTAATGCAGAGGGGATTAATGAAATTTATGGGGGTGAACCGTTGAATCCAATTAATGTGGAAGGAGCAGATGCGTTACTCTCTGATCACGCTACCCAACCAAATTCGGACTCAATCACAACCAAATCACCTCCAATAATTGCTCCTAATTATAAGGAGGTGAATAAGGAATCCGGAAATTCAATCCCAATTTCGGTTATTATGCCAGAATTAATTGTATCCAAGTCAAGGAGATTAATGAGGCTTTAATGACTAACGGCAAAATCCTAATGGGAGTGAGATACCTACGGTAGTAGCTATTAGGGTTTTTAACTCGCCAACTCAGCATGCCACCTCAGGAAAAAATCAAAGTACACATCAGGCAGGGATTAGGGCAACACAGGGGAAAAAAAAAAAACACAACCTACAGAAGGAGTAAACCAAATTGGGTTAGCAGGGAGAAGGCTGTAACTGGAGTGCAAGTGGAAGGAAACCTTGGTGGAAAGAGAAGGGGAGTTTCTCACCCGGAGTTACCAAGCAAACATAGGCGGGTTTTTGAGAATGAAGGTGTGTCCTATTTCTTAATGGTGGAGGTTGGTGTCTAGCCCCACCAATCACCATGAGTTGTTTAATTTGGAATTGTCATGGGCTTGGGAACCCATGTACAGTGAACGAGCTTGCAGAATTGGTGCGGGTAAAAGATCCCTCTGTCGTGTTATTAGCCGAAACATGGGTAGATGAAGCTAGGCTAAAAGAGGTGATGAGGAAAATTCAGTGTGAAAACATGTTTGTTTATCCAATAACTTCGAGAAGAGGTGGTTCAATGTTTTTCTGGAGATTGACTATTGATGTAACTGTGGAGGTTTTAGGCACAAATTACATCGATGCATTGTTTTAAGAAGATGATAGGGCAGGGATTGGATTGATTATTTGAGATTGCCAAGGAAGGGCTTAGCACAGGGTTGAAATCATCCCTCTCCCATTAATTGTCGTGGAGTTTGAAACTTTGGCTACATCGAGTGCTTACAATTAGTTGCTGATCTGAGTTTAATTGTTGCCACCCCAGAAGGAGATTTTGACTCGTTCTCTTTGGTTTCTTTTAGTTTATTTAGTCATAAGGTTAAATGTTTTGCAAATTTATCTCATTGTTTTAGGTTTCCACTTGTTCGTAGACAAGGGAATAGTGTAGCTCACAACCTAGTTCGACATGCACGACATGTCACTGGTTTTCAAGTGTGGATGAAAGATGTCCCATTGTACACCATTGCTACTTATCTGGTAGTTTTGCTTACTATTTAATAAAGTTCAAAGTATTGATTCTCCAAAAAAAAAAAAAAAAAAAAATTGACTCTCATATCAAACATCCTTTTCCAAATGCGCCAACCTGCATATCTTAGGCTTGAATATTCAACAATACGAAATGAAGTAATACAAAATTTCTGAATGATATTATTACATAATTCAAAACAACACAACTTAAAATATGAGACATTTGAGAATTGTCATATATCAAGTCTGTCCATTGCATCAATCTTGAGACTCCTCCAATTGAATTTGCAATCAAAATATACTAAAACTATGAAAAACAACACAATAAAATAAAGTTAAAAAAAAAATTAGAAGATTATGATAATAGAAAAACAAGTGGTCAATTATATAAAAATTTATATTTAATGCACAAAAGGAAAAGTAAGAAAATATAAAAGTTTCTTATGTGAGTGGAGCCATTAGGTATGTCTTTTAAATTTTTAATAGTCATAATTATCAATAATTATCTGTATTAAGAAGTTTTCTATATACACTATAATTTATATCTACTAAGCATTAACCCTTGCTATACACGAAACATTGATTTTGACCATAGATGGGTGGTACCGAGAGAAGATAGAAGCGGGGGATTGGCTTTATTTTGGAAGTCAACGGTGAATTTGAAGATTGAAAGTTCACATAGGTATTTCATTGATGCTACCATAGACAAGGGTACGGAGGGAGAATGGAGATTGACAGGGTTTTATGGTGAACCAGAGACTACTAGAAGATCGGAAGCATGGGATAAACTTTGGCACCTAAATTCACGTCCAGGAGTTCCATGGTTGTGCCTGGGTGATTTTAATGAGATCACGAAACAAGAGGAAAAGTTAGGTGGAGCCATAAGGCCTCACAATTAGATGCAACTATTTTGGTATGTGATCGATGAATGCAGTTTCATGGATCTAGGTTATATGGGGCCAAAATTCACTTGGAGTAAGAACTTTGCAAATGGTAATTCAATTTGGGAGAGGCTTGATAGGGGTCTAGCTACAAATGGGTGGTTCTTAAAATTTCCAAATTCGAAGGTCTATCACTTATAGTGTGATTCTTTGGATCATAGACCACTACTTGTTGTCTTTGCTCCATTAGATTTGCCTCAACGAAAGAGACCCTTCAGATTTTAAGAAATGTGGTTATCAAACTCAGGCTGTGGGGAAACAGTGTAGGCTACTTGGAACCATTCAAGTGGGGCTGAAAGGAATAGGGAGATCCTTACAAAAATTAAAAAATGTGGGAAAGATTTGGATTGGTGGAACATAAACGTTTTTGGGAGTGTTCGACAAGAGTTGGTTAAGAAGAAGAAGTTGTTGCTTTAGGCAAAAAATAAGGCTATAATCAATGGTATAAATACTTGGGTTAGGGAGTTAAATTTAGAAATCAGTGTGCTTCTGGATAAAGAGGCCAAAATGTTGGCACAACGATCAAGAATTCAATAGGCTAGCCAGGGTGATAAGAATACCAAGTACTTCCATAGTAAAGCAACAAGAAGGTATCGAAAAAATCAAATTTGTGGAGTTCGTGATGAACAGGATTCTTGGAGGGTTGGTCAAGATGAAATTTCTAGAATTGTAATAGATTATTATCAAAAGCTATTCACATCCACCGTTCTTGATCCTCCTAGCATAGTTCTTGAACATGTGCCCCAAGTTATAATGGAGGAGATGAACCAAACCCTCAGAAGTGAATTTAGGGACAAAGAAGTCTTAGCTGCCTTGAAGCAAATGGCACCAATGAAAGCCCTTGGTCTAGATGGGACGCCTCCGCTTTTTTTTCCAACACTTCTGGAACATTATAGATTCGGATGTCACCTCCTTAATTTTATCATGGTTGAACTCAAGTATCCTACCTCACCCCTTAAATCATACCTTTGTTGCACTCATTCCGAAGATTAAAAATCTTAAACATGTGCATCAATTTCGGCCAATTAGCCTTTGTAATGTGTTATGCAAAATTTTTTCCAAGGTACTAGCCAACCGATTGAAAGCCATACTCCCCACTAGAGTCACTGAACACCATTCAGCCTTTACCAAAGACCATTTGATTTCTGATAATATTTTAGTTGCCTTCGAAACCTTACATAGCATGCAAAAACACAATTCACCTAAATCAGGTTTTCTGGCAATTAAATTGGATATGAGTAAGGCCTATAACCGTGTTGAATGGTCTTTCCTTGAAGAGTTGATGAGGAAAATGAATTTTAATGAGAGATGGATACATTTGACCATGCTTTGTGTAAAAACAGTCACCTATTCCTTTTTGATTAATGGTGAATCAAGAGGGCTAATTCATCCTACTAGGGGCATTAGACAAGGGGATCCATTCTCCCCCTTTCTTTTTTTGCTATGTACCAAAGGGTTGAATCGGTTGATTAAGCATGCAGAAAGGAATGAAGATATTCATGGATATTCTCTTTGCAAAAGGGGCCCCAAACTAACGCATCTGTTATTTGGAGATGATAGTCTTCTATTTTACAGGGCAACGATGGAGGAATGTGACAAAGTAATGCAAATATTGGAATCCTATGAAAGGGGGTTTGGCCAAAAGGTGAACAGGAGTAAGACCACCCTATTTTTTTTAGCAAGAACACATATGCGGACATCAAAACTAGTATCAAGCAAGCTTTGGGGGTCCAAGAAATTTTGCACTATGAAAAATACTTAGGGCTGCCATCATTTATGGGAAAAGGAAAAAGGCTAACTTCAATTACGTTAAGGGTAAAGTGTGGAAAAAACTTCAAGGTCAGGAAGGGAAGTTTTTATCACAAGCAGGGAGAGAGGTGTTGATCAAAGCAATAATTCAAGCTCTTCCAACCTATACTATGGGATGCTTTAAAATCCCATTGGGTTTGTGTTATGACATCGAATCCTTAATCAAAAAATTTTGGTGGGGTCAATAAGGAGATTGAAGAAAAATTTATTGGTTAAAATGGGATGAAATGACCAAATCAAAGATGGTGGGAGGCATGGGTTTCCGAGATTTGGCTCTCTACAATGACTCACTCTTAGCCAAACAAGCTTGGCGCCTTCAACACAACAAATCATCTCTTTTTTAAAAGGTTTTCAAAGCAAGGTTTTTCCCTAATTGTTCCATCGTGGAGGCCCGTGACTCAAGATCAGCCTCATATGCTTGGCGTAGCATACTCAAAGGCAGGGAGGTATTACAAAGAGGTGCTAGATGGCGTGTGGGAAATGGAGACTCAATAAAAATCTGGCAGCACTCTTGGTTGCCTAGGAAACACCCTTCATAACTTCATAAGTACTATCCTATCCTATCTCTTCTACGGAAAATGCTAAGGTGGCAGTGTTGATAGATGGAAGCATAAGGCAGTGGAATGAGGAACTAATTGATGGCATCTTTGCAAGTGATGAAGTAGCCACTGTTAAAAAAATACCTCTTGGCCAAATAGCATTAGAGGACGTTTTGATATGGCCACATTCTAGCAATGGCAAATACTTATGCAACTCAGGCTACTGGTTTTTGAAAGAGGAGGCTGAACTGTCCTATAATCAACAACCCTCAACCTTGGACACTCACCTTTGGAAAAATCTGTGGTCTTTCCAGGTACCTAACAAAGTTAGAAACTTGCTGTGGTATGCTTGTCCTGATGCTATGCCAACGAAAGCCAACTTAGTGCGAAGAAAAATCTGTAATTTTATTCAATCTTTTGTACCCTGTATTTATTGTGTGATTTAATTGTAAATGTTGTGTGTTGGAGAGAGAGAGTGTGAAGACTCAAGCAATTGAAGATAGAAGATTTCTCGCAGGTAGCTCACTACTAAGCGTCTCGCGAAGTGATGCATGTGCCCTACATATGACTAGAATGCGAAGAGTCAGTACAACTGGAGATAGTTGTGTTTCGCGAGTAGCTCACGAGTAAGGCCTTCTCGCGAGACACTCATAAAACATTCTGTTTTGCCAGATTATGCTATTTGATACACACTTTTTGTACCCACACTATATATACCTACATTACCCATAAATATTGAGGAGTGCTTTTGAGAGAAGACCCTAGCCACAAACCTTAAGAGTTAGAGATTGTTATACCCACATTTCTTTACACAATTGCTTGTGGATTTTCCTTAACTCCTACCTCTCCATTTCTATACCATTGAGAGGTTGATAGCCCAAACACTTACCACACACTTTCAGAGTGTCAAGTGAGGTTTTGGTGCTGCTGGGAAGTATTGGAAGAAGCCAAGGATGGCAGATGCAATATGGAGCTTGTTACGGGATTCGAAGAGCTAGACAAGACACGGTTCCAAGAAGCCTTGTTGGAGTAGGAGCTTAGAGGGCTTAGGTACATCGGGTAGATTAGGCTTGGAGGGTCTCTTGCTTACCCATGTATCCCAACTGATTGTCTAATGGATCGATTATCGCTTGGAGGGCGGCATAGAGGTTTTTTGCCGAGTTCTTCAGTTTCCTCTTTGATAATACATCGGCGTGTTATTTTATGTTTGCATCTTTCTTCCTTACTCTTTTACATTGCATTTTACTATTGTGTTGTCTTTTTTATGGTTTAGAGTAGGTTGTTTGTTTATGATAGGTCACAATCTGAATGACCCCTTGTGATTAACCCTAATTAATTAATTTAGCCAAGTAATTAATTAATCAATTAATCATGCAATTTTATGGAAGCACAAACAAATCACCAACAACTAAATAAGCAGCGGAAAATAAATAACACGGTGATTTGTTTACGAATGGGGAAAACCCTAATGGCAAAAACCCCACCGGGTGATTTTCAGGTCATTACTCTCGAAACTCCACTATTATCAAATCAAGCGGCTACAAGTAAAGGAATCCCAAGTACCTTACCAACCTACAGTTGAACCCTTACCCCAATACCTAATTGGACTTGATCTATAGTGACAGTCTCCACCTTTTATGCACGGCTCCCAAGTACGTGACTAACCAATGCGCGGATCCAAGTACGCGACTTCAGAACACCAATTGAGGAAGAATGGTTGACTGCAAAGTTATTCAGTTCATCCTTTATGATGAATAGCTGGAAGATGATTGGTTACAAAACCCTATGGTGCAAATACACAGCAACTTCTTGATGGAAGATGAACTAGGTCAAGTATTTTGTCTGTTGATCACAATTTGCTTAAACAGAGATTGCTCAATGATAATGCAACTTGTGTCACCCTTGACGGCTCTTAAAATAATCCTTTTATATGTTTAGGGTTAGAAGAAAAGAAGGCCCAAAAACATATTCACGGATCCCAAGAAAATCAGATTGGAAATCTGACTTTTTAAATCTCGACAGATAGCAGGTGTCGAGGTAGCTGTCGAGCAGCTGTCGAGCTTTAAAAACTTTGCACTTCAGCTTGCTTTCTCTTGGACAGACTTGATGACTTCAACACTTGACTTTGAAACATTGTTTCTTGAAGTATTAAAAACACCTAGAACTACCCAATTACAAGCAGAGTGCGTTTTGTCAAAAGATTAGCCAATTTACATAAGTAAGTGACATATGTTCTTAAACAAGTTAAAACATATATGTCCTAACAGTTTATCTGCTCGCATTTACATTATTCCACACTTAGTATTAAGTCAGTGTAAAATCTATCGAGCTATAACTTTAATTTGGGGGTCCAAATAGCTCTTGTGTTTTCAACACATTTTCGAGCTTGCAATTAGTATCAGAGTGGGTGCACTTGTTGTGGTTTAACTACCTTAGTGCAATCCTTAACCCTGTTTGAGATGGATCGGTCTCAATCTTTAAATGCTCCACCATATTTTGATGGTAGCAACTATGCCTTTTGGAAAGTTTGGATGAGGTCATTCTTGTATTCAATAGATGATACTGTTTGGGATGCAGTAGAAGTAGGATGGATTAGGTCGGAGGCCGCTAAATCTGCTTGGAATAAGGTAGCACTTGCGGCAGCTAACGTTAACAGTAAAGTTTTGAATGCTATTTTTTTGTGGTGTATCTCTAGATGAGTTCCATAGAATTTCTCACATCACTATTGCTAAGGAGGCATGGCAAATATTGGAGACCACGTATGAAGGAACAAAGAAAGTGAAGGATACAAAGTTGTAGATGCTAACCACCCAATTTGAGGAGCTGAAATTGAGTGAGGATGAGTCATTTGACTCTTTCTATAGTAAGCTGAATGAAGTGGTTATTGGCAAGTTTAATTTGGGTGAGAAAACGGAGGACTCCAAGATAGTAAGGAAGATTCTTCGTTCATTGCTAGAGAGCTTCCGTGCCAAGGTTATAGCAATTGAAGAGAGTAAGGATCTTGATGATATCAAAGTCCAAGAACTGATTGGCTCACTTCAAACTTATGATCTGTTATTGCCCTCATAAAGGAAGAGCAAATCCCTTTCTCTTAAGAAGATTAATGAAAGGGTCAAAGCTCGTGACTCATTGGATGAGGATGTTGTTGAAAAGGAAGTTGCATATCTTGCAAAGAATTTTTGAAAATTTCTGAAGTTCAAGAACAATGGGAAATTTGGTGACAAAGGAAAATTCCCAAGTTTTGGCAAAGATAAAAGGATTTCAAAAGGAAAGATGGAAAGAAGTCCCAATCTACTTAAGGAATCACTTGCTTCGAGTGCAACAGACATGGACATGTTAAGAGAGAATGTCCTAATTATTTGAGAATGAAGGGTAAGACATATGCCACAACTCTTAGTGATTTGGATTCTTCCAAATTAGATTCAGAAGAGCGCTGTGATGGAGAAGGGAATTACTTTACTTTTATAACAATTGCTTATGTTGAGTCATTAGAGGACTTGAATTTGCTTGTACAAGATCTTGGGGAGCATAGTGATAAGGAATCAATGGGAGTTGTAGAAGAATCAGATATTGAAGAAGATGAAAGTAAAACATGCCTTCAGGAGAACTACAATTCCCTTATTGAAAAATCAAGGGAATATGCAAGGGTGGCCAAGGTAGCTATTAAAAAGATGAAGAAGGCAAAGGAGGACTATAGAAGTCTTCTAGTACGTTATAAGGAGGCCAAGTGTGAGATAGAGACGCTGAATGATGAGCTGACTGAAGCTTACACAAAGGTCAAATTCCTTGAGCTTGAAGTGATTCAAGCAAATGCCAAAGCAGAGCGAGTTTCTTCCAAGAAGTTTGATGAAGTCCTTTCTCATAAAAAACCTTTCTCCGACAAAACCAGACTGGGATATACTAGAGAAAGTAGTTCGACTGTCAATGTCTCCAAGGAAGTGAAGTTTGTAAAAGTCAAAGAACCAATGGTAGCTACCACAAAGGCTGAGAAAGTGAAGGAGGAGAAGAATAAGAATGTGGTTGACCGACGGGTGTTGAATAAGCCTCTTAACCAATCAGTGGTCAAGCCTAAAGTTCAAGGGAAATCACTCCCAAAGTCATAAAGAGGTTCGAGAACAAACCAGTTCTGCCATCACTGTGGACTTCAAGCACACATCAGACCAAATGGTCATAAGCTAAGGGCATTGAAGAATGCAAGTGATCAGAGGTCAAGAGGACCAAGAAATGACAAAAGGAATTAGACTGTTGAGCAATCAAGAGGTCGTGATGGTGATTCCGGAGTGATGGATATGATGAAAATGATTGATGCATTCAGCACCTATTTGGCAAGCTTCTCCATAAGGTTTGAAGGCCATAACACTCATACCCAATCTTATAGGGATATCACCCCAAACGCATGTGACGTGTGGGTGAAGAAGGGTACTTATGCATGATCACCTCCTATGTCCATGCATTAATATTTCCAATGTTTAGGATCATAGGTTCATGCTATATATCATGCATTACTTTCGGTTTATAGCATGTTTCTTTTACTTGTTTTGGTTTGTACCTGTTTTTGTTGATCATACTTTACTTGTTTTGTTTTTGAGTGTGTTCAAAAAATTCTAAAACCCATAAAAATTGAAAAATCTTCAAAAAGTTTGATCACTTGTATTGTGTGTATCACATGTGAGTTTGGCCTAGTACCTTCGTACTAATGGTGTAGTGCATTTTCGAGCTCAGCTTGTTCTGTATGCACATATATCTGTGTGGGAGAAATCTTGAAAACTATGTGTGATTATTAGAAATAGATCTTCAAACCTGTCGTGAATGATTAGTCAATAGTCTTGATCGTCTTGATACTTGCATAGACTTGTGCCTATATATCTTCTCACCTTTACTTTTATGTTTTTGCAATAGAGCTCACCAAATGTAAATCTCCAAATGAAAACAGATATTGAGCTACAAAAGCCTGTCGCATATACTAGTATTTGACTAGGAAAAAGGGAAAGCGACTTTTCTAATGAAATGTATAGTGCTCAAAAAGCCAAAGGCTGACTCTCAATGTTGAAATATCAAATATTTTAAGCACCGATCTCAAAAAGAGATGCATTATCCAAAAAGAATCAAATGTTATGATTTATGCAGACATCAAATGAAAAGCTTTAATGTCTTGTAATCATTCTCTTGTGGGAGGTTATATATACTCATTTCTATAATTGAGATAGTCCACTTAACTTAGTACCAGTTATGTATGACTTGATTGAATTGATCATTGAAGCTTCACTCTGGTCTAAGGACTATTCCACATTTGATACTCACACACAACACACAAGACTTTGTTCAAACAATGCTTATCTCATTTGTGTGATTGTACATGTTCAAATGTGATGTGTATGCTCAATTACATGTCGATCAAACCCAAAAATATTTTTGAGTGTTTTATATGTTTTTGAAAGTGATTTTGTACTTTCGTGTCTTTAGTTTTATATCAAAATGCATTTTTGTGTTTTTCTCCAAAAACTGGTTTAGAGGTTGTTTCGTGAGAAGCTTGCGACTTAGAGCTTCCCGTAAAATGTGTTTAAGGGAAATTAAAAAGTCAAATTTTCATACAGAGAGTCTCACTACTGCCTCGTGAGAATTTCGCGACTAAACACTTCTCGCGAAATGTTTTTAGGCAAAAATTGGAAAAATTTCAATTTGTACAAAGGCTATCGCGACTATCTTGCGACTTATTTGCGACTAAAAGCTTCTCGCGAAAGCTTTTGAGCTTTGGTGGCCATTCTCGTGACTGTCTCACGACTGTCACGCTACTGCCTAACGCGCAAAAAATGCGTGTTTTCAGTTTTTATGTAGCAGATGTGACATATTTTCGAATACTTTTAACTTCCCTCGCATTGCCTCTCTCGAACCTTGTCCAACCCAAAACATCTTTTCTCTCAAACCCTATCTCTCAAGCCTATTTTCTACATTTCCAACTTCAAGGTATGTTTTCCAAAACATTTTCTTCATGTTTTTTTGAGATTATGTAGAAATTTAAGTTAGGGGTTCTAAATTTGGGGATTTTTTGAAAATGGGTTGGAACTCTTAATTTTGTAAAATTTTTTTCCAAAATTTTAATTAGGCTAAGTCCCATTTGCTGTGGTTGTATCTATGTTGGCCCCATGTGGTAAATTAAGCATGTATTGAGGCAGTTTTCACCATGTTCATGCATTGTTCATAGTTGTAATGCATTGTTGCATGTTAGGTGTTTGACAGAATGTCTTAGTGACACTCTTGTGTTGAATTGGACTCAACTGAGTTCCAATGCTTGGGTTTACTCTTGATTGAACATGTGTAACATGTTTTGGTCAAAGGGTATGTGTTTTACACATTTTCCCAATTTGTGCCTCAATGCCATGCCATGCATCACTTAGGCACACAATAGGCATCCTCTAGGCACACCCAATGCATCACCTGTTGCACTCACATGCATCAGCACATGCACAGCCCAGACACACACATGCACAATCACTTAAATTCATGCATTGTGTTTATGTTTACATGTTCCCTCAATTTTAGCATGCTTTGTTATGTTTGTTTGCTCTGTTTTGAGTTGATTATGTTCTATTTTTAAGTGTTTTACTTATGTTTTGGACTAACTTGAATCTAATCAATTTTTGTGGTCTGCTCTTTTTGTTTTGTATTTGTTTCCCTGATTGGTAATTATGTGTGCAGATGTCTCCATTTAAGACTTTAGTAGTGAAAGGGGGCAGCAACAAAGGAAAGGAGCCTGTGATTGATGTTGATAACCTTTCACCAAGGCCAAAGAGGACTTGATCACCGATAGGAAGTTTTGATCCAAACTATTCAGATCCTATGCTGCATCTCAGAACTTTGAGAACTACTTTATGGAAGCTCCATTGTTGGTTGAAAGGGTTGTTGATCAGCCATCTCTCCTTGATACCAATATTCCAAAATGGTTTGCCACAAAGTATTGGAACTTTCTCCTTTCCAATCTTGATGATGCATATGAGAACTTGGTGAAAGAGTTCTATGCCAATGCCATTGTTGACGGAGATGAGCTAAAATGTTGGGTTAGAGGAAAAAGTTTCTCAGTAACATCGGTTTATTTGGTGGAAATCTTACACATTAACCGGCCAATACTCCTTATACCATCAGTATATGATGAGTTGAATCTAGATGAGGAGGTTCTTAGAGAAGCTTTAGGAGATAATTTGGAATTTGCATCCAATGGATAGTTAATAAGTGTGGCATCTTTATCTCCTGAATTGAGATTGCTTACAATGATCATGTTCAGCAACCTTTACCCTTTGTCAAGCACCGGGTTCATGAATCTCGGTTGAGCACTATTCTTGCATGATCTAATCACTGACGAGGAGATTGATGTATGCTCTCATATTTTTCACATCTTGGCAAAAACGGTTGAACAGACTACTTCACGGAATTGTCTTCCTTTCTGCCGCCTTATCTCAAAGATTTTGAAGGTCAAAGGTGTGCATCCCTCGGAAGATGAACGTCCATTTCCTCGGCTAAGTCCAATTAACATTCACACACTTCATGCCAGTATAAGTCACGCCAAGAAGAGTACCAAGCAAGAAAGTCATACTGCTTTGGGAAATTCAAGCTCTACCTCCCTTGCCTACGATGAAAAGCTAGACAACATCATGGCTACACTTCAAGAGATTAATACCAAAATATCCGGACTAGCAACCATCATGCACTCCCAGCACATTTACTTCCCACAAAGTTCACATCTCTCTAGACTCAGATGGACCAAATTCAAAGGAAGCTAGAAGAACATGGAGACTAGCTATTCTATGACAAAAAGGGGGAGATGGTGTCGTTGATAAGGGGAGTGTAGTGATAGGGGGAGGAGAAGCTAGAGTAGCAAGAAGTTGCTACTTGTTTATTTTTTATTGTTTTTACTACTTTCTTTTAAAGCTTTTATACTTTTTTTTTTAATTTCAGTTTATATTCAGTATTTGTGTTTATCTCAATGCTTTGTAGCATTTTTTTAGTACTTTTAGATGTTGTCTATATATCTTGAGTACCTCACTCTTGTGCCCTAGTAGGATATTGTTTCCTAGATGCAAATACTTTGTGTATTTTACATTAGTTAAGTGTTGGACATGCAATTGATCCTTGGGATTGTTCTTAATTGCATTGCATGTCTGGATGAACATTTACTTGCTAAATGTTCATTGTTGTCATTCTTTAATGATTGATCTTGTTTGATTAAGATATGCTTACATGTTTTATAGTATTTACAAACTTGATCACATTTTATCAAGATATGCTTACATGTTTTATAGTGTTTACAAACTTGATCGCATTTTACTTGCTCATGTAAATACCATGTATTTAACTTGTCATAAGCTTAATGAAAGTTTTGTTTGTATGCAAGTGTTTCAGGTTATAGGTATATACGTGCAAGTGCTTCAAAGCTTCTAGATTAGGCGTGAGTGAGTTTTGCTACTGTTTCCAAACTCACGTTTAAGTTTACAGTCTGTTTTAGGGGTTTTGTCATGGAATAGCCAAATGGGGAGATTGTAAAGTTGTAATTTACAACTGTGTTTTTTATTGACTTTTATTCTGTGCCAAATTTGATTGTAATTTTATTCAATCTTTTGTTCCTTATATTTATTGTGGGATTTAATTGTAAGGGTTGTGTATAGACAGAAGATTTCTTGCAGGTAGCTCGCTACTAAGCATCTCGCGAAGTGATGCATGTGCCTTACACATAACTGAAATGTGAAAAGTCTGTACAACTGGAGACAGCTGTGTTTCATGAATAGCTCGCAGGTAAGGCCTTCCCGTGAGACACTTGCGAAACATTTTGTTTTGCCAGACTGTGCTATCTAATACACACTTTCTGTACCCACACTATATATACCCACATTACTCATAAATGTTGAGGAGTGCTTCTGAGAGAAAACCCTAGCCACAAAACTTGAGAGTTAGAGATTGTTATACCCACATTTCTCTATACAATTGCTTGTAGATTTTCCTCAACTCCTACCTCTCCATTTCCATACCATTGAAAGGTTGATAGCCCAAACACTTACCACACCCTTTCAGAGTGTTAAGTGAGGTTTTGGTGCTTCAGAAGCATTGGAAGAAGCCAAAGATGGTAGATGCAACATGGAGCTTGTTGTGGGATCCGGAGAGCTAGACAAGACACGATTCCGAGAAGCTTTGTTGGAGTAGGAGTTTGGAGGGCTTAGGTACATCGGGTAGATTAGGCTTGGAGGGTCTCTTGCTAATGCATGTATCCCAGCTGATTGTCTAGTGGATCGATTACCGCTTGGAGGGCCGTGGAGAGGTTTTTCCCCGAGTTCTTTGGTTTCCTCTTCGATAACATATTGGCGTGTTATCTTGTGTTTGCATCTCTCTTCCTTACTCTTTTACATTCCATTTTACTGCTGTGTTGTCTTGTTTATGGTTTAGAGTAGCCTGTTTGTTTATCCGCTTGCATTTACACTATTCCGCACTTAGTATTAAGTTAGTGTAAAATCTATCAAGTTGTAACTTTAATTTGGGGGTCTAAACAGCTATTGTGTTTTCAACACATTTTCGAGCTTTCAAAATCATTGAAGACCCACTCTGTGACCGCTGTCATGAAGCTCATGAAACTCCTTTACATGCTTTATGGTTGTGTAAGGAGATAGACATTGTTTGGGAGGACAGTGAGTTGTCGACTAATCAGAGACAACTTCAGGTTTTGAGCTTCAAAGAACTGCTATCGTGGATGATTGTGCAGAAACAGAATATTGAACTTTTCGCCTTGATGGAGTGGCTAATGTGGTCTTAGAGAAACTAGGTTCGGTTGAACCACACGGCCACAACACTCCACCAAATCCCTCAACATGCTAGAGAGTGGCTTATCGAGTTCATAGCATGCCAAGCCACACAGCCAGCATGAACTGACAGCCCAGGACAGACACGTAGATTTTAGACAGCACCTCCATCGGACCTGGTGAAGATTAATTTTGACGGAGTGGTTTTTAGCAGAGAAAATAAATCGGGCATCGGAGTGGTTATCAGAGATTGCTCAGGTTTGGTGTTGGCTTCTTGCTCCAAGAAAATACCACATGCTCTCACAGGTTCAGAGGTTGAAGCATTAGCAGTAGTCACGGCGTTGTCTTTCGCTACTGAGCTAGGTGTCAATAAAGCAGTTTTGGAAGGTGACTCAATGGAGGTTATCCAAGAACTCACTCAAACAGAGAGCACACTGTCTTCAATAGGACCTTGGATAGATGACTTAAAGGTACTAGAAACCGATTTTGTTCAATTACAATACTCTCATGTAAGAAGAGAATGTAATAGGCTTGCTCACAGTCTGGCTAGATATGCAATTGACATACTAGACTTCCTTGTATGGATGGAGGATGTTCCACCACAATTTGCAGTTGTTTTACAGGTTGATTTAGCCAATTTAATTTAAAGCATTTCGAGTTTTCACCCTAAAAAAAAAAAAAAAAAAAAAAATTCATAAGTCTACGAAGTACAATAGAACCTAAAGTCTAGTGTAAATCATAATAAGTTTGAACATTTAGTATAATATCAATAATAGTGAAGTTGGTTTCCCCAGCAAATTTTGGTACTATGATTGTTCAAGGGGACTCTAGGAGCTATATTGAAGCCTTAAGAAGCAGTATGTTTGAAGTTCCTTGGAGAACTAAAAACTTTGTTGTACATACAAAGCTGATATGGGAGAGATTTGATTATGCTAATATTAGCTAGATGATCATTGATTAATTCTGTTTTTAGATCCTTTAATTCGGGGCATTGCCAATTTGCGCTGATGTTTTTGTTAATTTAATTTGTGTAGAGCAGCCCCTCTTTTGTTCCTTGTTTTTTTGGCTTGTTGGCTTCATTAAAGTTTTCCATTCATAAAAGAAAACTTTTGATTGCACTCTTTACCATCGGACCAAAACACCAATTGGTTTTTGGTATAGGCAGAGATTGAATCTCAAATTTTTATTCAACTATAAAATTTTTTACTAGTTGAGCTACTTGAAACCTACATTAGAATCATTAACTTGATTCATCTTAATGAACGGTAGTTATTTTGTGCCAAATTTTTACACTGCATCGTTGTACCTCGTTAAGGTTGTATGTATCTTGTGGAATCAACGTCCCATGTATTATTTGTGGAGTCAGTTGTTTTGCATTTGAAGTACGAGAAATTTCAAAGTGCTCAGAATTAAGAAGCCTCAACTCTGAAGCCTGAGGTTAAATTAGATAATGTAATAGAATAAGTTCTTGCAAATGGGGAAAATATGGACTTATGGAGGTGGTTATATTCTGTATAACCACCCCCATTAATTGGGTAGTATATAAAAATAAAAAGAGAAAGCTCAAAAATATCAAGGGAGAAAATTTATAGTGTACTTACCAAAACCAAAATTGGAGTGAGCTCTTATATTTTGAGTATAAGTAACATTTCAAGGCCATTTGATATGACGTTTGTACAATTCATGTAAACAATTTATGAATCTAACGTAATTGTCTGCCATCTCTACAAAATTATACTTGTCAGAAAAGAGATCTATGAAACGTAAAGCCTTATGAAGCACTGGATCATATTCGTTCTCAATATAAAATATCTCGATGAAAACTTCATAACTATTTATAATACATAGTTCAAGGTGTTTTAGGTCCTCATCTTTTGGAATTTTTTCACAATTTTCAAGTTCTTCTTCAATGCATAGTTGAAATTTCGATTTCCCATGATCAATTTTAGAGGGATATGGAAGTGGTATTAGAAGTAAAGATGGAAGCAAAGATGTAGAGACTAGGTTAATAGCTTGCAGTTCCGCAAGAATAAGGAGAACCAAACATGTCGTCCCCATCATAAGTTTTCTCATAATTTTTATAGGCATTGATCTTTTCCCATTTACGAACTATCTTATTTGAAGAAAACTCAAAACATTAAGCGCTTAATATATAATGGAATAATTATATTCGAAATAAAGATAATTAATTTGATTTATACATTGATTTATTCTTAAAATTATTTGTTCAAATAAGTGTGGTCTAAAAATTGTTAATTTTAGAAATATAAGCATAAATAATGGCTTTTGACTAGGATCAAGAGGTTTTATAATACTTTTTATGTCAATGTGATTTTTGATGAAATCCAAGCCTCCAAGGTTACTCGTAAGAATGGAAATAATTGTAATTTTGCATTGATTTATAAGAACTGTTAATTTTACATTGATTTATTCTCACTACGTAATTTTGCATTTGAGCTTAGTCTAGGGGACCTAGATCAGGTTTTATCAACATAATTTCATTTTTATAATCTTCTTTGTTGATTGTAACTAGGAATTCTTTTTTTTATTATTTTTTTATTTTTTATAGCTGAGTTTGTAACTAGGAATTCAAATCTTGTAATTTTATTGCTCCCTACTCCTTAGATTGTACTTAGGTCACAATCTTGTAATTTTGCATTTGGGCTTTCATTTATTTTCTTCTCATAAAATAAATAAATTTTGAGCCCAATGTAAGTCCCTTAGATTATGGGGACATTATACAACTGAATTTGTATGTCACTTATACCAAAAATCGATTGGCATCTTAGTCAATGACAAAAAATTATTATTAGGAGTGAGCAATATAAGTTGAAACTCTCTAAATATATATTTTTTTTTTTTACACCTCGAGATTTACCATTAGCATATTAGGGGATACTAAAATGTTGGATAGTAGTTCTCACAATATTTATTTAAAACAAAAGCTAGAAAACTTTCTGGATAGCGTAACATTTGGAATAGATAGAATATCTAATAAATTATTGTTTTCCGATGTAAATACAACTCCCACATGATGTAAGCTTGGAGCCAAAAATGCCCTATTTACCATAGCCATAGACTCAAATTACTGCTGCATAAAATTAGGTTATACAGTTGAATAGTATTATTACATAACACAATTTAAAATAGGAAGCATTTGATATAGCAAGTCTTGCTGTTGAACCATCCTTGACATTCCTTCAATTGAGTCTGAAGACTAAAACCATAACATACTAAATTGTAAAACATGATTCAATAAATAAAGTCATAAAGAAGAATGTAGAAGAGTATGCTTATAGTACAACAAGTGGGTGCTCAATTGTGTTGAATATGACGTTTAATGCACAAAGCAAGAAAGTAAAAAAAAATTTAAAATGTTTGTGGTATCACCAAGCTTGCATATTGAATAGCAACGAAAAAAGGTTCTCGAAAAAAGATTAATTCCAAGGATTTTTTTTAATTAAAAAAAATGATTCAAATTCTTTTTGTTTATTAATATTACAAATTAAAAAATTATTTATTGAAAATACTTTGAACTGTCCTCAGTAGTCAAGAAAACAAGTTAACATGGCATATTGTTTCCATATCTCCTAATTAATGTGCCAATATTTTGTATTAAAAAAACTTTAACTATACTATTATTTTTTAAGATCATTTGCAATCAATTAATTCAAAATAAACTTACCAATTCCAAAATTTAGAATCATTTTTTTTTTCAAGTAATAATACTTAAGACCAAAATTTATGTTTCGTAGGTTATGGTATTGGCTCTTTCTCTTTCTCTTTCTCTCTAGGCTTTTTGGTGAAAACCTAACAGTAGAAAATTTTGCAAGCAAGGCTAGCAACAATTTCTCCCTCGGGGTGGGTTGGTAATTGAAGGAGTGCAACATGGATGAAGTAACGAAGAAATGGGGGAACCTTTCCCTCACTGAAAGAGAAGCAGTCGAACATGATCTCCATGACACAGAGCTAGTTGAAGGGGCAGCCATTGTGGCAAAGTTCTTCACGAAAAGGAGAGTCAACCTTGAAGCTGTGGCAACTACATTGAAAAGCGCATGGAAGACAGATTTGAGTTTTGAGGTTTCGTGATCTAGGCGAAAATAAAGCAATCTTTTTATTTGAAGATGAGACGGACATGGTTTGTGTTTTGACAAATGGCCTATGGTCTTTTGATAAGTATCTTTTAGCAGTACACAAGTTGGGTGAGGAGGAACAAATACAAAATATTAGTTTTGATAAGGTTAGTTTTTGGGTTCAGTTTCATGACATCCCAGTCAGAAGAATGACTGAGGAAACTGGTGAGCGGATTGGGAGGACGTTTGGGAAAGTTGAAGAGGTGGACATCCCAGCGACAACAAATCTCTTGGGAAAATACATTCGAGTCCATGTGAAAGTGGATATCACTCAACCTTTGTGATGAGGAAGATTACTTAAGTTTGGAGGGCTAATGTCGGTGTGGGTATCGTTTAAATATGAACGACTGTCGATCTTTTGCTACTGGTGTACTAGGTTTTATGGAAATCTTGAAACGCATAAAAGAATAGGCTCATGGGAAGTTTTTTCAAGACTTGGGCAGCTGTTTGATATACCATGGGTCTACATTGGTGATTTTAATGAGGTTTTGAGTGTAAACGAAAAGGAAGGAGGAGCACACAGATCTAGTCGACAGATTGCGAACTTTTGGCAATGTTTGGACAGTACTGGCTTAAGAGATTTAGGATTTACTGGGTCACGGTTCACATGGGCAATTGAAAGGAGATATTATGGATGTATCCAAGCAAGATTGGATATAGTAGTGGCGACAACTAAATGGAGTGGAATATTCCCATAGGCAAGGCTTTTTCACCTAGCAAAGTCGACGTCTGACCATTGTGTCTTGCTGTTGAGACTCGAACAAAACACAAGACAAAAAAGAGGCAAGGAATTCTTTCATTTTGAATTAATGTGGCTTAAGCATAAGCAATGCGCGGAAGTTGTCTAAGAAGCATGGGAAACAGTCTGCACATGGGAAGGGAGAACACCTTAGAGCACTGCTTGGAGCAATGCAGGATAGCATTAACAGCATGGAATTCGCAAGTTTTTGCCATGTTGGGAAGAATATAGAGCGTATGCAGGGGAAATTACAGTTTCTAAAAGCACAAGTAGCAAGTCTCTCTAAGCAGGAGCAAATAAGAGAGACGAGGATGGAATTGAACAAACTTTATGCCATTGAGGAGGATTTGTGGCACTAGATATCATGGAGTAATTGGGCAAAGTCAGGAAATAAAAACATGCGATATTTCCTTGAGAACGCATCGAAAGAACACTATCATGGGTTTAATGGATGAGTCCAATCAGTGGCAAGAGGACCTCGAGGTGGTAAAGGGCATTGTAGTAAGATATTATCAAAATTTATTTAGTAGTAACCATGTTGCTATACAGGAAGAGGTGAGGAAAGCTATAGAAGCTTGAGTGTCAGAGCCTATGAATGTGTTATTGGTTAGAGAATTCCAAGAAGTAGAGGTGAGGAAAGCTCTCAAGCAAATGCACCCATTGAAAGCCCTAGGACTGTATGGTATGAACCCTTTTTTTTATCAGCATTTTTGGCCTATTGTTGGTGATTGTGTTACAAAATGTGTGCTAGATTTTCTGAATTTAGGTATTATACTACCAAATTTTAATGAAACACACATCACACTTATCCCTAAAGTTAAAAACCCCAAGAAAATCACTAAATATTGGCCCATTAGTTTCAGTATGGTGGTCTCTAGGATTGCCTTAAAATGTTTAGCCAATAGATTGAAGGTTATTCTACCAACAATTATTAGTGAGAACCAGAGTGCATTCATGGAAAATAGACTCATTACAGATAATATTTTGGTAACTTTTGAAGTTATGAACCACATTAGCCAAAAGAAAGGTGGTTTAAGGGGGCAAATGACTTTGAAATTATATATGAGTAAAGCATATGACAGAGTTGAATGGGGAGGTTTGGAGCAAATTATGAAAAGAATGGGTTTCCATCCAAAATGGATTGATATTATCATGAAATGTATTTCATTAGTTACCTATTCTGTACGGATTAATGGGGTTCCCCAAGGGCTTATAACTCCAGCACGGGGCTTACGCCAAGGGGTTCCTTTCTCTCTCCTTATTTGTTCTTGTTGTGTGCAAAGGGTTTATCATCGTTGATCTAGAAGGTTTTCTTGGAGGAAAGAATTCATGGCATCTCCATTTGTAGATAGGGTCCACAGCTATCTCACTTGTTTTTTGCAGACGATAGCTTGTTATTTTGCCAAGCAACCCTAGGGGAATGTGAAGAACTCTTGCACCTCCTCCAAGTATATGAGTTATCTACTGGCCAGCAACTTAATCGGGAGAAGACAACCCTGCTTTTTAGCAGGAATACCCCTTCCCCCCCAGATACCTAAGAATGCATCAAACAAATGTTTGTGGCTGAGGTTATAAAGCAACACGAGAAATAACTTGGATTGCCATCGTTGGTGGGAAGGTCAAAACGAAATACTTTCCAACAGTTGAAGGAGCGTCTGGCTAATAAGCTGCCAGGGTGGAAGGAGAAGCTATTATCAAATTCGGTCAAAGAGATACTGATCAAGGTAGTTGCATAGGCCATTCTAGCGCATACCATGAGTTGTTTCTTGCTACCTGCTAGTTTATGTGAGGAGATGACGAGTATTGTCCAAAATTTTTGGTGGGGACAAAAAGCGGGGGAAAGGAAAATGGTGTGGATGAAATGGGATAAGTTGTGTGAGCCAAAAACCAAAGGTGGATTGGGGTTCAAAAATTTGAGGGCATTTAATCTTGCCTTATTGGCAAAACAAGGCTGACGACTTCAACAAGGAAGAAACTCTCTTTTCTATCGGGTCTATAAGAACAAGTATTTCCCTGATGATGATTTTATTCATGCCAAAAAAGGCCATCACCATCCTTTGCTTGGAGAAGCATTTGGATAGCCCAATCTTTAATCAGTGAAGGGGTTAGGTGGCAGGTGGGGAATGGTGAGAGTATCAACATATGGAAAGACAAATGGACTGCAAATCCGTCTACTTTTCGTATAGTCTCGCCATAGAGAATTCTACCCATGGAAGCGAAGGTTAGTGTACTCATTGATGCAAAAAATGGAGAGTGGAAAGCTAATCTGATCCGGGATGTCTTCCTGGAGCATGAGACTGACTCCATACTGAGCATCCCATTAAGCACATTACTACTAGCTAATAAATTGTTATGGACAGCAGCTGCTAACAGGAAATTTAGTGTGAAGAGTGCATATAATTTAGCTAGAAGTGGGGAGAAGGACAGGGAAGAGAGCTTAGATTCTTCACTCATGAAACACTTTTGGCAGAAATTATGGAGAGCAAAGGTTCCAAATAAGGTTAGAGTTTTTGGATGGAAAGCTTGCCAAAATATCCTGCCTACAAAAATGAACTTATTCCATAGGCAAGTAACTGATGACCCAATCTGTGATGAATGTGGTCTTGAACCCGAAACTGTCCTCTATGTGCTATGCCAGTGCCTGGAGGCCAGAGAAGTATGGACCCACTGTCGTCTGTTTCATCTGGTTGAGGGCAAATGAGACTTTACTGATGTGCTGTTTTTTAATGGAATGAATCAGGATCAAGACTCTAACCTGATGGATATGATTTTGATGATTGCATGGAGTATATGGCGAAATAGAAATGGAGGGAGGCAAGGGGGTAAAACACTTTCAGCTGCTGCAATATATGGGACAGCCATAACACTGATGTAGGAATATTATGCAGCACAAGAAAATTTAAGCCAAACCCAGGATGTCTCACCATGTCAGAAAAAATGGACACCCCCTCCACATGGATGGTGCAAGGTGAATACAGACGGGGCAGTGTTCTCAAAGCAAAAATGGCCTGGTATTGGGGTGATAGCAAGGGATGATCAAGGAAGGGTGGTTGCAGCTATGAGAAAATGACTACAGGTCCCACGGGGTGCTTTGGAGATTGAGGCGAAAGCATTTGAAGTTGCCGCTGTCTTTGCAAAAGATATTGGTGCCCAAAAGGTAATTTTTGAAAGTGATAGTTTGGCGGTATGCTCTGCTATTCAGGGGGCAACAGAGCCTCCCATGACTATTGCAAATATCATCTCAAGTACCATTCAGATTATGCAGCAGATACGCCAAGTTGAAGTCCAACACAAGCGAAGAGAGGGGAATAGAGCAGCTCATAGCTTGGCACAACATGCTCAATTTACAAATGACTTTGTAACATGGATGGAGGAAACTCCAACCATTACTAACTCTGGAGTTATTTCGGATGTACACCAAGTTTTTCAATCTTGAAATGAAATGAAGTACTGGTTTCTTATCCAAAAAAAAAAAAAAAAAAATCCAAAATTTAGAGAGAGAGAGAGAGAGAGAGAGAGCCTACTTAATTACCAAATCAAAAATTGAAGGTAAGTCTTATATTTTCTATATAAATAACATTTCAAGGCTTTTTGATATGACGTTTGTAAAAATCATATACACAATTTACAAAACTAATGTAATTCTCTGGCGACTCTGCAATTTTGTGCTTGTTATAATAGTGATCTACGAAACGTAAAGACTTTAGAAATACTGGGTTATGTTCGTGCACAAATTTCTCAATGCAAACTTCAAGGCTCTCAATGACACATAGTACAAGTTTGTTTGGGTCCTCACCTTTTGGCATATTTTCACATTCTTCATTCTCTTCTTCTAGTTAAAGTTGGAATATTGATTTCACATTATCAATTTTAGAGGGACATGGAAGCAACATTTGAAGTGAAGTGGGATGCAAAGATGTATAGACAATGATAATAGCTTGCACTTCTACAAGAATGGGGAGAATCAAATCTATCATCGCCATTAGTGGCATTGATCTTACCCACTAATGAAATATCTTATTTTGAAATCTAGGTTTATGAGAAAGTTAAAAATTGTGGATTCAATTTTCAAAATAAAGAAAGATAGAACTGTTACTAATTTAACTAATGTACATAGATATATTAAAGGCAAAAACACCGTTTTGGTCCTTACATTTTAGGGTCACGGTCAATTTGGTCCATACATTTTGATAGCAGTTAATTTGGTCTATATTATTTTCAACTTAGAGTCAAACTGATCTTTACTATTAAGTCATTAACGAAAATGCCCATGTGGCAAATGGTGTGTACTGTTGATATACTTAGAAGTGACATGACTTATAAAATAATATTAAAAAATTGTAGTAAACAAAAAAAATGCCACCTCATCTAAAAATATATTAAAAATTAGAAAAAGAAAATTAATTCCTCAAAAAAAGAAAAAAAAGCTCAGCATTTTTTTTTTTTTACTTTACTTTCTTGCCAACCAGTCACATAATACATCCAAAAAAAATTCATCTCTAATTCTTTTTTTTTTTTCTACCACTTTACTGGTAACAAAATATTGAAATCCATCTAGAGATCAAAGTCCCCAAGAAAAATCGTTGACCACCACTAATCATCCACACCCATTAAAACCTAGTCACCCTGCAACAACAAAACCCAAATGAACCCATGCTAGAAACTCCAAATCAATCCAACTCATTTGCGAAAACAAAACCCAAATCAACTTAAAGCAAAATTTTGAGACCCGAAGCAACCAACCATGTAGCAGTAAGAGGGATATTGTTTCAAGCTCGTCAAACCTCAATTTATGTTTATTGCGCAAAAGTAGGAAATTTGCTAGAAAACGAAGGAATTTTTAGCATGGAGTTTTTTCGTCCATGATTTCGCCTCAATGGCTGATTCAGTTGTTGGGTTGAGAGAGAAAAAGATGCCCAATTGTACTGGGTTTTATTTAGGGACGGACCCAGGATTTTAAGTTGGGGGGGTTGGAGATAAGTGAATTTTTTTTTTTTTCAAATACGCATCAATATAATATTAATAAACTATCAACCAAGACAAATACCCAAAATCATTGTTTCTTAATATATTAAGATACAATCATCTACTAACAAAAACAAAAGACACGAAACACTATTGTTTCTTTATACAATCATCTATGAAAAGGGAACTCGACACTCTTTCAAATATTCAAAATCATCTACGATTGAATCCAAACTATATGTTGAAACTATATCCTTTTCAATGTATAACATCCAAGAGAGTCAATACCGTACCGAAGGTCGTTTCGGTTTAGTAAAAAAAACGAAATATTTCGATACCGGTTAATATCAGTGTAGCATTTCAGGTTTACTGCTAATTTATATATATATATATATATATTCATTATTCAAAATCTATATAATTTGTTGCAAATATTTATTGTGAACCTTCTGATTAAAGTGTTAGCTCATTAATAATAAATAAAAGAAAAAACATAGATAATACTTAAAAGATTACATGGTGATAATTATATTAATAATATTAGTAATAATAAGTTCGTAGTTGTAGATGGCAGATCACTTGTATCCTTAACAAAAGTAATACAAGTTTGCCTATCANGTTTTTTTTTTTTTTTTTTTTTACTTTACTTTCTTGCCAACCAGTCACATAATACATCCAAAAAAAATTCATCTCTAATTCTTTTTTTTTTTCTACCACTTTACTGGTAACAAAATATTGAAATCCATCTAGAGATCAAAGTCCCCAAGAAAAATCGTTGACCACCACTAATCATCCACACCCATTAAAACCTAGTCACCCTGCAACAACAAAACCCAAATGAACCCATGCTAGAAACTCCAAATCAATCCAACTCATTTGCGAAAACAAAACCCAAATCAACTTAAAGCAAAATTTTGAGACCCGAAGCAACCAACCATGTAGCAGTAAGAGGGATATTGTTTCAAGCTCGTCAAACCTCAATTTTGGGTACGTCCCTGGTTTTATTCATTGGGTGTGAGGGATTTTTTGGAGTGTGATTTGTTTTGGATGTATTGTGTGATTGGTTGCCAAGAAAGTTTAAGAAAATATTTTTAGTCTAATTAATTTTGTTTTTGTATTTTTCTAATTCTTATATTTTTATGTGAAGTGGCATTTTTTTATGTTAATTAATTTTTTTTTTAATATTATTTTATAAGCTATGTCAGCTTCAAGTGTGCCAATAGTGCACACCATTTGCCACATAACTATTTTCTGTTAATGATTTAATGGTAAGGGCCAAATTGACTCAAAACTAAAATTAATAGGGATAAAATTAACTGCTACTAAAATATAGGGACCAAATTAATCGTGACCCTAAAATGTATGGCCAAAATCGTGTTTTTGCCATTATTTATTTGTGACACATAGCAAGAAGATTGACTTTCTTGTAACATGGTGACAATGGCGACTTTCATTTGTAGTTGTGCTAATTCTTTTCGTAGTTGTGCTAATTCAAAACAAACAAATTCTAATTTTTTTGAGCTTTCATTTATTTGTTTGTCTTTCTTGTAACATGGTGACATGCTAATTCTTTCTTATAACATGGTGACTTTCATTTGTGACACATAGCAAGAAGATTGCTATTGTAACCTATTCTTGTTCTATCATTGATGTCATGCCCCGAACCCAACTATAAAGATAGGCACATGACAACCGCCGCATGCTTATAAAGTAAGCACTCTACAAGTGTGCAAGACCTTCTTAGCAATTAAAATTTATCCTCAAAAATTAAAATCAAATAAATCCAAAATACCTTAACAATTTCTTTATGAATAGATCTCCAATAATTTAATAGGAACAAAATCCAAACCTCATGTACATAATGCCAATTGGCCAATAAATATAAAACTATTAGAAGACCATCTAATTCCAAAATCACAAAACTTCACTTTCTGCTCACAACACAACATCAAACTCCCAAAACTTGGTATTCTTCACAATCTAAAATTGGAGGGGAAAAGGGGTGAGATGACAACTCAACAAGTAACCAAAATCCTAATAAATTCTATCAAGCAATAGATTTGTAAAGTAATAAGATGTAATATGAGTTTTCAAAAGTTATAATATATTATGGATTTTCAAAAATAACTAAAGAAGTTTCATAGCCTTAAAATAATAAGTTGCAAATAGATCACATACTTTAACCTTACAAACATATATCACAGATGGTTTAGAAAGTAGTTAGTTTTCCATATATCAAAAGCTATAACACATAATAGGTTCCAAAAATACATAAGCAGTTTAAGTGACTCAAAATAGTTTAGATTCTCAAACATTTCCAAAATCACATATGTAGTTTTAAGGACTCAAAATGGTTCAATTACTCAAAAATTTCCAAAATCACATATGTAGTTTTAAGGACTCAAAATGGTTAAATATTCAAACGTAATTCATATTCTTAACAATCTTATGATTATGGTCAAGCTATATCCCTGCGACTGGGCATCAGAGTACCAATGAATAATCCCCATTGGCTGGGTATTAGAATACCAATGAATAACCCCCATTGGTTTGGGTATCAGAGTACCAATGAATAACCCCCGTTAGTTGGGTATCAGAATAAATTCATAGTCAGATTGTTTATAATCATATATATGAAATCATAGTTTTTAACAAAAATATATCTTATCCAAATACATATATATATAATCATATATTCAATATTCAAATCTATTTGTGATATTTCTATAATTCTTTACTTTAAATTAATATAGCTAAAAAAAAACAATTAAATAAAATAAATCTTATATTCAATGCTCATGTATATTTGTGAAAATTCTTTATTCTTTACTTTGAATCAGTATAGAGAAAAAAAAATTAAATAAAATATATCATATATTTAGTAATCAGATATATTTGTGATAATTCTTTACTTGAAATTAGTAATATAATAGAAATAAAATTGTAACAATTGTAAATAATTTTTCAGTAGTTAAAATACACAAAATAAAACCAATTAGGATAAAGTTTTTTACCTCCAAAAGCCATACCAAAAGGAACTTCTCTCTAACACTTCTTCTAAAATCCTTAGATATTACCTAAAACAATTTTTCAAGTATTATACTCAATAATCAAATAATTCAAGGAAAAAAAACTTATAACAATACAGGCTAGAAGAAAGACTATTAAAAATATCTCATAATTTTTCACTATAATTTCAACAAAAAATCCACATAATCCCCATATATTTATTCTTTACTAATTGCCAATAAGACCATTCCCATCAACAGTTCTAAAAGGTTTAGCATTTACCATCTCAAAACCCAAATTTATAACATATAACACACCACTTTACAATCTTCCTTACATCAAAACTTCTAATTTTTTTAGCAATTCATTTAAATATTCTTTCTTTATCATTTTTTATTCTTTTTTATTCATCCTCTCTCTTTCTGTCTCTCTCTCCTTTGTGTCTCTCTTTCACAACCCAGCGTCGTCAGCCACCATATCCACCCCCCCAAATCACAATCACCACATCCACCCACCATTGTTGTAACCATAAACAATAGCAAAAAAAAAAAAAAAAAAAAAAAAAAAAAAAACCTTCACATCCAAAGCCATAAAATCAAAGAATCATCCAAATCAAAGAATCACAACATCACAACAAAGACCCAAAAACACCCTGATCAACCCACACCCATCTTTGAACCACCTCGATCAACCCACAAACCTAGCCACCGAAATCAAGAACCCACCAAAATCAATCAAAACCAATGAAATTAAAACTCACCGATATCAAATTGCAAAACCCACTCATCGAACCAACATAGAGACCCACCACGAACCATCGTAGAGACCCATGATCCACGAAAAACAATCGCAGCCCAACCACACCTAGCATCGCATCCTGACCGCACCCAAGACCCACGAACTCGAGATGCAGAGAGAAAGGGAAACAGAGAGGCGGAGAGAAAATGAAAGAAAGAGTAAGGAGGAGTGGATGGAGAGCACGAGAGGATAGTGAAAAGGAAAGGAGTGGACGGAGAGCATGAGATCGGTGGTGGCATGTGGGTATGGAGACAGCGCAGAGATCAGAGGGTAATCGAATCGAACAGTGGAGATGGAGATAACAGCGATGATGATGACAAGGAGAGAGCATGTAGGTTTGGAGAATAATGGTGGTGGCATGTTTTGGTGAGCTATGGAAGGCTTGCCTGAGAGAGAGACACCAGAAGGAGAGAGGGATGGAGAGCACGAGAGAGAGTGAGAGAGGAGAGAGAAAAGACTTGGAAACACGGAAGAGAGAGAGAGAGAGAGAGATTAATAAAAAATTATAGCATAGTGCTATAGTGCGGTCTCAAAAATGAGAGCGCATTGTAGCAGTATTGCAAAATTTTTAGCATATAGCATCTTTGATGGAGCACGTTTTTGGGTTATAAATGCTAAAAAAAAGTATTTTTTAGCATATACCATGCTTAGAGTATCTACAGTGAGGCTTGTATATGCCAAATGTTAGGAACCTGGCAATTTCTCTCTCTTCTCTCATTTTTTCTCTTTCTTTTTTCTGTCTTCCTTCTCTCTCTTTCTTTATGCTCTCTCTTCTTCTTCTTACTCTCTGATTCTTCTCAATATCTTCACTCTCTCTGGCAACTCTCTAGATCGGCATTGGGTTTCTAAATCGGCGGTGGGGTTCTAGATCGGTGGTGGGTCTCTAGATTGGCGGTGGGTTTCTAGATTGGCGGTGAATTTCTAGATCGGTGGTGGGTCTCCGTGTTTTTCCTTCTCCGGCAACTCTCTCTCTCTTTCATTTTTCCTTCTTTGTGTGGGTCAACAAAATCAACTTCCTTCAAGCTTCCTAGTAGCAAATTCGCTTCATTCGAGCTTCGGCAGTGGTGGGTCTGGTTTTTGACTGTGGGTTGCTGTGGTTTTGTTTTTTTTTTTTTTTTGGTGTGGTGTTGATGGGCGGATAGGGTGGTGGTGGTGTTGATGGTTGGAGGGCAGTAGGTGCAGCGACGTGGTTTTGGCCTTTTCTCTTGGTTTTTTTTTTTTTTTGGTGGTGCTGATGGGTAGATAAGGTGGTGTTGATAGTCAAAGGGCAGTAGGTGCAGTGGCGTGGTTCTGGTATTTTCTCTGGGTTTTTTTTTTTTTTTTGGTGTGGTGTTGATGGGCGGATAGGGTGGTGTTGATGGTTGGAGGGCAGTAAGTGCAGCGGTGTGGTTCTAGTATTTTCTTTGGGTTTTTTTTTTTTTTTTTTTTTGTGTTTTTTGTGTTTTTTGTGTGGTGTTGATGGGCGGATAGGGTGGTGGTGGTTGTGTTGAAGGTCGGAGGGTAGTAGGTGCAACGGCGTGGCTTTGGTCTTTTCTCTGGGTTTTTTTTTTTTTTGTTTTGTTTTGTTTTTTTTTTTTTTTTGGTGTTGACGGTAGTTTATGGGTTGCCAGTGGTGGTGGTGGTGTGCAACAGTGGTGGTGATTGTGGTTTTTGAATAGAAGGAAAGAGAGAGAAAGAATAAATAATGTATAAATAATATGTTGTATTGTATAATGGTAATTGTGAGATATAATATTTTATTGCGTAAAAATATTATTTTAATGAGTAGGATTGGGAAATAAAAGTTGGGATGTTGGAGAATTGTAAAATTGTATTGTATAATTGATAAAGTGACTTTTTAAGATGGTAAAATAAGATGAGATGTAGAAACCGGCTGTAAATGCTCTTAATGGGAATGCTCTAATAATATCCTAGGATAAGACCTCTAGAATAGTAAAAGTCACTTGTGAAAGTGAGCAATATGTGGACTACTCTTCAGGGACATTTTTTTTTTCTTTTTCCCTCCTGCCACCATTATCATCTTTTGAGATGTTGACAACTCCAAGTACAAGCTCGGCCATGTGCCTTATGGAACAACCATTATTTCTTTTTCTTTTTTTTTGGGTATAACTTGTTAGACATCAACTCATCAAATTGGTACTATTCTGGTGTGTAGTAACTTGTTCCACAAAGCCTAAAATTTTGCAGATTCTATCTCCGCTCAACGCAACAAAAGGCATAGATAAGAATATGTTAATGAACATAAAAGTATGCAGTAATTACCGAAAATAAATCCAAGATTTTCTTCATTTGTATCATTAAAACTCTTGAATGATTAAATAGTTTCACTACTGGTTAAAATATCCACATAAAAAGTACTCTAATTCCAAATAAAACTTAGATTTGACAAGAAAGAGATTCTTAGGCTCTTACCTCAATTGTGCAGTTAAACCTTCTCTAATTGAGTATTTTTGGTAGTCTCCTCTCTCAAATACATCTCTCTATATATGTTGACATAATAAGCTTTTATGTAGCTAGGGTTTCAACCTTATTTTCTAAAAACCCTCTTATAATTATAAATTTACTTAAATACCCTTCCTTTTAAACTTTTTTTTTCTCCCGAGTATTACAATTGATGAAATTATTTTCCATGGAAAATTCTTCTTTGATATAAGATAGAAATTCTATTCTAATCTAATCTATAAAAATCCTATTATTACAATTGATGAAATGATTTTCAACTGTACTTTCTTTTTTGATATAAGATAGAAATTCTATTCTAATCTATTCTATAAAAATTCTATTATAACCTAATCTAAGTGTATGTGTGTGAAAGCTCCCTCCATTGTGCTTTCTTAAGAAAGGAAAGAAATTGCAATCCTAAATAATACGTGGTTACAAAATTTATTAAACCATCAAAATTATACAATAAATTGATAATTATTTATATGATAAGATATTGTCTTTCACTTGTATAAATGGTCTAAATCTTGGTGTCATACAATTATAAGGGGAAAATGCCGTAGGTGAGATATTCCCTTTAATTTCCCTTTGTTTTGCTTTGTAAAATCTAACCTAGTTATTTATTTATTCATTTTTAGTTTTTGTTCTTCCAACAAATAGACCAGTTACTGTAATAATGTGATTGAGAAAATTTAATGTGAGGGAATGATAGCAAATTTAATTAAAAAAAAAATGCAACTTTCAAATTGGGAAGAAATGATATAGGAAAATTTTAATCACTTAGGTTTATTTTTTAAGGCTAAAAATCTATATTTTATGACAATCTCCATGATTTTTTTTTTCAAATGTTGCATAATCTATATATATATATATATAAAACTGAAACTTCTAAAACTCTCAAAATTTTCCACATCAACACAATATTTAAATAAAATTATCATTTTATTTAAATAAAATTATTTTTGTTTAGTTCAAACTTAATAAGGAATGAAATTCTATCTTAAGCTTAACTTAAACTCAAACTCAACATTATTATTTTTTAAACAAAATTATTTTCGTTTAATCCAAACTTAACAAGGAATGAAATTCTATATTTTTAACAAGTCCAACTTAAACTCAAACTAAAATATTGATAATTTATCTCCAAATTTGCGAGGTTAATCATGAACACTATAAAAGTAAAGCAAATCCCAATATATATATATTTTTTAAACCGAGTAGAGGTATGAGCTCTTCTTATGTTATTTTATTTTCGTCTACTTTGTTAAAAAAAAAAAAAATTATTTTATGGTTTTTCATGTATTTTTTAAAAAGTAATTTTTGTACATGAACCACCAAACTCTCTTTAGCCCTTTTTTACAAGATAAAAAACTTGCAATAATTGAAATTATTCTTTTGAATGTAACTTATCTTTCTCTTATATTTCTCTATTGTTTAGTCATATATATTTTGTTTTGTTTCAATAATTTTTAAGCAGTGAATCATTTGATTCTTTAATATTTTTTGGTCTTTTTGAAGTTTTAATATCTAAATTTTTGAGTTATTTTTTTTTTAATATCTGAAACTATCTGATAAATTTTTTGTAACACAAATTGAAGTCATACAAGAGCAAATCATGTAATGGTGTAGTTTTTTAAAATTTTTATAAAATTATTTTAGTCTACCTTACAAATAGGTAGGTTCTTGTGCATAGCACGGGTTAGTGAAAATATTTGACTTTAAGCAAACGCCAATATTTTCAATCTTACTAAACCTTTTATTTGCAAGTAATAGTTTTTGTTTAAAGAAAATTTTTCTAAAATACCATTTCATAATTTCCATTCTAATTCCAGTATTGCATCATCAATACGCATTTGTCTATGGAATGAGAAAACTATAAAATTATATATGAAAGCAAAACATCAATATTTGACTTGAAGTTGACAGAATATGAATTTCCCAAACAACCTCGATGGCTCCTCTATTTATCACTTCAAGATTTTATGTCTAGTGTCTACATCAATTACAAGATTAACTTCACTTATATCCATTACAAAAGATGTTTATAAATGTTCTTATCTTAATATATAGACACCTAAGACACCAAAGGTTGCACTTGAAATAATTAGTTGACTTCAAATATAAATCAAAATCATAATAAAATTGTTAGGCAATTGGAAACCATAAAATACAAAGTTGAGGTCTACAACGCAGTTATGAAGGGCTTTCAGGGTGGTGCATAAATTGTTGTGGCTCCCTAAAATTTCTAGGATTAAATCATCAATAAGAAGGTCTAGATTATAAACTTCAAACATTAACCCCTTTGTTGCCATCAATGTTTTTCCAGGGCAAAACATATAAACAAGGAAGGCTGTTGGGTGCGTCATATAGCACCATGGGTCCAGACCACACCTTATCAAAGCTCTAAATGAGTTTGTCTTGCAATTCATTACATGAGACATGACTTGAGGCGTGTGGGACACGCTGGTTTTTGGCTGAAGCAAACAAAGGCCATTCGGCCATTTTGGTTAGTGTGTGAGAAATAGAGACACAGAGAGAGACCGAGAGCTTCTGTGAGTGGAAACCAAAATATTGAGAGCAAGACACAGAGTTTTGAGAGGTGCAGTCCGAATAAAGAAATAGAGAGATGCATGGTGAGAGTGTGAGTGAGTGAAAAGGAAAAAGGTGATATTTTTCTTTACTCAAGCTACATACACAAGGAAGATAAATTGGTGGAGTTTTTTTTGGAGTTTTTGAGTGCTACAACTATGGAGAGTTAGAGTATTTAGATGAAGATTTTGCTACTGGCTTTGTGGTGAGATTGTATATTACTCCTTGAGATTTAGTTTGTTGTGTATCCGATTTATTGTGAACTCAAGTTTAACATAAACTTAATAGTTGTAATCTCTATTTCATAGTGGATATTTTTCAGAGCTGCCTTGTTGTTTTTTCCCTCTACACTGGAGGGTTTTCCATGCAAGATTTGATGTTTTTATGTGGTTGTACTTTTGTGGTGTTTGCTGAAATTTTTGTTTCCATAATATTGCTATTGCTTGATAGTTATTAATTTTAATACACACATAGACATTGAGGGGGGTTTAGGTCCTTAGGATTTTCCCCTAACAGCATTCACTTGGGTGGAAACACATCAATTTCCAAACTCAAACTCATGGATCAAATAGTATATAAAAATAGAATTTTAAGGTGAAGACTTTGCAAAGCATAAACATGGTGATATGATCCTTAAATTAAGCAATAGTATAATCAGGACAGTAACATCTCTCTTTCTTTATTTTTTTTATCCCCTGCTTTTTATCTAAATTTTGAATAAACTTAAAAAAATTTAAAAAAATTGAAAGAGTGCAAAAGTGTGGATGTTAGCAATAAGCAATGGAGGGAAATGAGTGGCACCTGAAAAATTAGAATGTGAAAGCATAATTAGAGCATGAAAATTTTGCAATGACCAAAATAAAGTGTTTGGCTTATCTCTAGTATTTTAACTAGAGGTCTCCTTTTGTTTTAATTAAAAAAGTACTTGAGGTAAGTCAAGTTCCAAAATAAAAAGAGAGATTAGAATGTATTGAAACATGAAAAAGAAATAAGAAGTTGGCTTACGAAGAATATTATGAAAGCAGTTAAAGATTTTTTGCATCAACTATCCAACCAAATTGTTCATCAATCTTGGAAGTTTGAAAAAATATATACAAAAGGAAAGAATAAGAACATGGATATATTGCAAGAAAAATTAAGGGGCCTGGAAGAGAGAGTAATGAAAATGGTGAAAATTCAGCTTTAAGAAGAAAGTGTGAATTGGAGAGTAACGTTTGAATTGGAAAAGGATGATCTAATGGTTGAATTGAGAAAATGATGAATTAATTCTGGGAATTTAAAGGGCAATCAAGTTTGTCATAATAAAGAAAATAATAAATGATGAAATGATGAGAAATAAAATAATAATAGGAAAATTAGGGGGAAAAAAATCAAAAAGAGAAAATTCAAATCAACAAACTATAATTTCGAAATATGATTGATAATTTTCGATATTTAAAGTCACTAATAACTTCCATATTTGGTGAATTTTTTAATTTTAGGTGAATGAAAAATTGGATTTATTTTTAAGATTTGTTTAAATTAATATTATTACAAATGTTTTCCTTCAAATCAATTGATAACTTCAATATTAATTTCTTTAAACATTCGGTGAACAGTTATTTTGATTTGTATTCTCGTTTTGTAATAACTAATAATAATAATAATTAGATTACATGAAAATGTAAAGGGGTTAAAATAAAACGAAAGGATATATAAGTAGATGAATAGTCATTTTTAATTAGGCTGGCCAGTCTGATTTTGGCTTTTTGGCTTCAATAAAGTTTTTAATATTCATTAAAAAAAAAGGGCAATAACAATTTTATTTATTTATTATTTTAGAATCAATACCTTGATTCATCTTAATGAACAGTATCCATTTCGTGCCAAATTTTTTGCACTGCATCATTGTACCTCGTTAATGCTGTGTGTATCTTGATTCTTGTGGAATCAACGTCCCATGTATTTTTTGTGGAGGAGTTGTTTTGCATTTGAAGTGTGAGAAGTTATGGAGTGGTCAGTATTATTTGTGGAGCAGTCCTTTTGCATTTGAAGTGTGAGAAATTTCAAAGTGCTCAGAATTAAGAAGCACAAAAATATCAAGGGGGAAGTTCAGATTGTATTTACCAAATCCAAAATTGAAGTTAGCTCTTATGTTTTGTATATAAATAACATTTCAAGGCCGTTTGATGTGACGTTTGTACAATTTATGTAAACAATTTAAGAATCTAACGTAATTGAAAGTTCAAAAAGGGTATAAAACACCTTTGAACGTTTAGACCCCAAATAATAAAAATACCAATTCAAACTTTACATCAAACAATTTATGTGCAGAATATGATAACAAGCTTATAACTGAATTGATAGAACAATCTAAGCCAAATATAAACACATCCACAGCAGTAAATATAAGGCAAAGGTAAAGGGAAAGAAGATGCAAACACACGGACAACACATGATGTGTTATCGAAGAGAAAACCGAAGTCCTCGGCGTAAAACCTCTCCGCCGCCCTCCAAGCGATCAAATAATCCACTAAAGAATGTAGTTGGGATACATGAACAGCAGAAGACCCTCCAAGCCTAATCTACCCAAGTACCTAAGCCCTCCAAGATTCTTGCTCCAACGAGGTTACGCCGAACCTATTTCTTCTCTAACTTCCCGGATTCCGCTACTTGACCATAGCATCAACCAATGTATATTGGTTCCTTTCCAAACTGCTTCCCAAAGCACCAAATGGACCTTCTCACAGACGTGGGTGTGGTGAGACAAGGGTTTGGTAAATGACCTCTCAAGGGTATGACAATGGAGAGGAAGAGAGTAGAGGAATTTGTAGAGTCTCTTTAGATGAAGATTGGGGATGAATCAATCTTGTATTTCTCTAGGGTTTTCTCTCACAAAATTCTCTCTGGAAGCTCTCTCAATATGATGGGTATAAGGGTGTATATATAGTAGGGTGAGAAGGGAATGCAAAACGTCAGTTTTTGCCAAACAGGGCAAGTTGGCGACTTGAACTCGCGGCTTGGCCAAGTCGCGAAATCAAGTCGCGACGTAACGGCCTGGCCAGACTGGAACTTTTGTCCTGTAGCGTGACAGCTGGCGCGACCCTTCAGCTTCCCAGTGTGCCTCTCACGTGACTGCATTTCGCGGCTTGCCAGTCGCGAACCACCCGCGAGTCCTAGTCGCGAGACTCTGTTTTTCTTGCACACTCTTGAGCTTTTCTTCACATCTTCTCACACACTACCCTTACAATTTTCCCACCTAAATACAGGGTTGCTAAGTGCTAAATTACAAGCAAATTGGTCACGGAATAAAGCCAATTAAATGGTTGATTAAATTCAACCTTACAATCTCCCCCTTTGGCTATTCCGTGACAAAACCCTACAACAGACTCTAGACTTAAACGTGAGTTGGGAACAGTTGGAAAACTCACTCACACCTAACTCTAGATTTTGTAAAGCTCTTGAACATATGAATAAGTAACTCCTGAAACACAATAACATAGCAATATCATTGTATGCAGAAAACTTAATATGCATATGGAGCAAAATAAGCATGATCAAGCAAAAATGAACAAAAGCATAAAAGCAATAATTTATGGCAAGATCAACACTAGTAGTCACTTAAGCAAAAGTGATTACTATGTTCATTCACACAAGGAATGAACATCTGGACATGCAAAAATGATAAATTCAATTGAAAAGTATCATTTGCAAGTCCAACACTCAACCAATGCATACAAACATATATGCATCTAGGAACAATCCTACATGGGCACAAGAGTGTTGTACTTTAAGATAATGCAAGACATTAACAAGTACCAAAACACAAAGCACAAAGGCTGCATATGCAAAGTTTTGCAAATACATGGCACAAACCATACAAGCCTACAAACAGTGCATAAGAACAAGAAACAACCCTTAAAGCTTACAAAAGCAACAATGGGTACAAAACAGAAACAAAAAGTGCTTAAAGAAATACGATGGATACAGAACCATGATAAAAACTAAAGATAGATACAAACAGTAAACAAATAAACAAAAATCTGATAGTTGAAATCTCCCCCTTTCGTTGAGCTCTCCCCTTGCCAACAGCATCTCCCCCTTTTTGTCATGGAATAACTAGTCGTCATGATCTTCTAGCTTTCTTTGAATTTCATCCAATTGAGTTTGAATCGAAGTAAACTTCGTATCCCATCGAGAGTTGAGATGATGCAGGATGGAAGTAAGATCGGACATCTTTGAACTCAGCTCATGAACAGAAGCTACAATAGAGTCTAGCTTGTCGTCAGCGGAGATTGAACTGGAGCGCGAGCCACTGTGGGACGCGGAAGCTTCTGTTTTGATTCCCTTCTTACTATGACCAATGCTCGCGTTGAATGTGCGCATGTTGATTGGACATGGTTTTGCACAGGTAACTTCATTCTCAAACAGATAGATTCCTTTATGCTTCAAGATTCGTGAGATGAGACAGCAAAAAGGGATGCACATCCTTGATTCTGTTCTTAGAATAGTTTTGCGAAGCGTATAAAAGATATGAGCACAGATGTCAATCTCGACATCAGAAATCAGATCATGAAGAAACAGTGCACGCCCGAGATTCATATACCCTGTGCTGGATAGGGGATACAGGTTGTGAAACATGACAATCGTGAGCACATCAAGCTGGTCCTACATTGCTGTCATCCTCTCTGTCTGTTGATTCTGAACATCGTGGATTGTATCAAGTCTCTCCAGAATGATCTGAAAGGTATCAGGAGGTACAGGTGATGAGGTAGAAGGTCTGCTCCTCTTGACTCTTACTCTAGGTGTGGAAACTGGTCTTGCTCCTTTTGCTTCAGTCTCCATAGGATCACCTTCTTCGTGGACACCCTCTTCTTCTTCACCTGGAAGACGACTCTGTATCCGTATTAGAGTAAATCTGTTGATAGCTGATAGAGGAAGCATGGGACTGATATCTTGTGGGATTACAACACTCTTTTCTTTGAAAATTCTCATGAGAAGACTTGGAAACACCAGCTTGGGCCTCGAGGTTGTTTTAGTTTCATCCATTATAGTATAAAAAATGTGGGAACTAATGTCAATAAACGTGTTTTCCTTAAGATCCATAAGAAAGATGGCTCTGGCATTCGTCAATGTAGTCATCTTCCTTATAGGGTACAGATTGTACATTATTATTATTGTTAAACACCTCATGTCTTTAGGAAAGTCAGAAGTGTTGAGACATCTCTTTTCTAAAACCCCACCAATCTTTTTCTGGACAGTTTCTAGAGAGACCATTCAGTCCTTGTAGTTAGTGAATTCATAATCTTCTAACCCCTCCAATCCTAAAACCTTATCAATGTCATAAGCATCTAAGGTAAACTCCTTTCTCCTCACCCAACAACTCAACTCCTCCTCCTTTATCACAACATTTGCATAGAATTCTCTGATTAGTGGTTCACACACTAAAGGTAAGTCACCCAGAAGTTTCTCCCAGCCTCTTCCTTCAAAGCATTTTGGAATGAATGTATCCCTCAAGTCATGTAAATCCACAAATCTCTCCTGGATAATTGTTCCTTTTACGAAGGAATCTCTGTATCTCTCAAAATGCTTGACTGATCTAAACAGGTTGCTGTTCATTTTCAATCTTTTATCAGCCTTCTTAGCAGGAGTCTTCTTCTTAGAGGATGTGGAAGCCATCTGTAAACACTCAGAAAAGTCCACAACAAGGGCACAACACAATATGTGGAAGTATACTCAAATTAGTAACCATGTAGTTATAAGGAAGAACAAAGTGTTGGGCAAAAACACAAACCAAGAATAGTTGATAACAAACAAATAAGACATCACATAATAATCACAGATTAAACAAGTTCAGTCTGTAAAGATGAAACTTTCATACATACAGATGAAAGCAAATGTCACTGATACTTGACCAAATGAACATGGAATGTGCTAGAGAAACCCTGGAGGCAGAGTCACACTCAAGATGTGGTAATACACACATAGAACAGATTGAACCACATAAACATAAGGTCATACACATGGCAAACTCAAATTTCATTTAGGGAAACATCACAAAGAAACCAAAAACCGTATACCCAAAGGATATAAACATTTAAATATCAAATTTCAGATCATGAATGAGAAGATGAAAGCATGAAAACCCATAATGGAGCAAACTCAAGAACCTAGTCCTAACCAAGAGGGAACAAACCAAACCATCAAAACAACATTTTTAAGCATAAATGTTTAGAAAACCCAAATAACAATCCAAACAGTAAAACACATAGTTCAAGAATATTTTACAAAAAACATGAAATTGGAGTGAAAAACAAGAATATAGTTGGGATACATGAACAGTAGAAGACCTTCCAAGCCTAATCTACCTAAGTACTCAAATTTTAAAGATTTTTCTAAGTCTTTTTCGCGACTAGAATACTGACTCGCCAGTAAGCCTCGAAAAATTTCTGATTGAGCTCGTGATTGGGGCTTGCGACTGAGCTAACTCGCGACTTAGTCGCCAAAACAAGGCAACACTGTTTTTTGAAAAAAATTCACATTTTTGTAAAAACAAAGTACTTTCCAAAAACAAAACAAAACACTCAAAAATCTTTTTGTGTTTGACCAACAAAGATTGAGCGTGTGAAAATACATTTAATCAAGTACAATCACACAAATGAATATGGCATTCATTGAACATAGCTTTGTGTGTTGTGTGTGGATATCAAAAATGAGATAGTCCTTAATCCAATGTGAAGTTTCAATGATCAATTCAATCAAGGCATACACAACTAGCACTAGATAATGTGACCTATCTCAATTATAGAAGCATGCATATATGACTTCCCACAAGAACTTGATATCAATACTTTGAAGCTTTTCATTTTGGCTCCATATTCAACATATCATTTGCCATTTTTTTTTTAGCAAAGAAACTCTCATTGTGAGATAGATGCCTGAAATTTTTTTGATATTTCAATTGATGAGTTAACTTTTGGCTTTTTAAGTATCAAACATTTTATTTTGGTCGCTTTCCCTTTTTCCTAGTCAAATACTAGTATGTGCGACAGGCTTTTGTAATTCTATATCTCTTTTCATTTGGAGATTTACATTTAGAGAGCTCTTTAAAAACATAAAAATAAAAAGTAGGAAGATATATAGGCATGAGTCTATGTATGTCTCAAGATCAACAAAACCATTCACTAATCATTCATGACAAGGTTGAAGATCTATTTACAACAATCACATAAATTTCAGAATTTCTTCCACAATGATATGAGTGCATGAGAGACAAGCTAAGCTCGTTAAATGCATAGAGCCATTAGTACAAAGGTGCAAGGCTAAACATGCTTTGAGACAGAAACTCAATAAAGTGATCAAACTTTTTGGATTTTCAACTTTTTATGTGTTTTTGGATTTTTGACACGAAAGCAGTAGAAGAATGATCAAAAATAAGAAAGATGTAAAAGCATTTTAAACATAAACAAAACACAAATTAAACAGATACTCAAAAACACAACGCAAATAACCAATCATATCCACAAAGCATTGGAAGAATTGATGCATGAACATGTTCTAATGCTTATGCATGAGTACCATTTGTCACCCACACGTCACGTGCGTTTGGGGTGATATCCTTGATGGATCGGGTACAAGAGTTAGGACTTTCAAACCTCCTGTTGAAGCTCTCCAAGCAGTTGGTGAAGGTACCGATCATCTTCATTACGTCCGTCATTCTTGGATTATTGTTTTGACTTCTTGGTTTCTCACCACCCCAAGACCTCTTGTCATTCCTTCTTCCTCGTGACCGAGGTGCGCTTGCATTGTTGTCTGCTCTCAGCTTTTGACAATTGGGTCTAGTATGCCCTCGCAGTCCGCAATAGTGACACACATACTCAGTTCTAGGACCCCATTGTGGTTTTGAGAGAGATCTTGCTCTGGTTTCGTGTCTGCCCATAGATTGATTTCAGGGCTTATTCACCATCCGTTGCTCACTCACATTCTTCTTCTCAGCCTTAATATTCTCAGGGATGGTTTCTTCTATAATAGGCTCTATGACCTTCACAAATTTCACTTCTTTGGTAGCTTTGGCTGATGAGCTACTTCCTCCGGTATACCCTAATTTGGACTTATCTGAGAAATGTTTTTGAGACGAGATAACATCTTCCAGATTTCTGGAGGAGACCCTTTCAATCTTGGCTTGCGCTTGCACCATCTCTTGCTCAAGGAATCTTACTTTGGTGTAAGCTTCCGATAACTCTCCATTTAGTGTCTCAATCTCACATTTAGCCTCTTTATATCTAGCCAGTAGACTTTTGTAGTCCTCTTCAGCTCTTTTCATCTTCTTTACAGCCGCTTTTGCATCCCTTGCATACTCACCTGATTTCTCAAGGAGTAAAGTGTAATTCTCTTGAATACTCAATGTACCTTCATCCTCTTCAGCTTCCGATTCTTCAATAACTCCAATAGACTCCAAATTAGAATGTTCACCAAGCTCCTTCACAAGTGTATCCAAGTCATCTGAGGATTCCACATGAGCAATGGTCATGAATGCGGAGAAATTTCCTTCTCCATCACAGCTTTCGTCAAAATCAGAATTTGATGAGTCCGAATCACTTAAAGTAGTGGCATAGACCTTTCCCTTCGACTTCAAGTAGTTTGGACATTCCTTTTTAAAATGCCCATGCCCATTACATTCAAAACATGTAATTCCTTGTGAGGATTGGGAATCTTTACCATCTTTTCTTCGGAAGTCTTCCTTCTCTTTTTCGGTACTCTGGAATTTTCTTTTGTCACCAAATTTTCCACTATTCTTGAGCTTTAGGAATTTCCGAAAGTTCTTTACAAGATACACCACATCTTTATCTATCGTATCCTCTTCCGAAGATTCATGAGACACTATCCTCTCATCAATTGTCTTAAGAGTAAGGGATTTGCTCTTCTTCGCTAAAGGAAGAGACAACTTATATGTCTGTAGAGAACCAACCAGCTCTTGAACCTTGATTTCGTCAAGATCTTTGCTCTCTTCAATGGCTATAACTTTGGCACGAAAACTTTCTGGTAGTGACCGAAGGATCTTCCTTACAACTTTAGACTCCTCCGTCTTTTCCCCCAAATTAAATTTGCCGATGACCACCTCGTTTAGCTTACTATAAAAAGAGTCAAAGGACTCATCCTCATCCATCTCTAGCTGCTCAAAGTGAGTGGTCAGCATCTGAAGTTTGATGTCTTTCACCTTCTTGGTTCCTTCATAGGTCGTCTCCAGAATCTCCCATGCTTCCTTAGCAACAGTAATATGTGAAACCCTGTGAAATTCTTCTGGAGAGATACCACAGAAAATGGCATTCAATGCTTTACTGTTTGCATTAGCTACCGTAAGAGCTGCCTTGTCCCAAGTGGATTTGGCATCCATTGGCTTTGTCCAACCTATATCAACTGCATCCCACACAGCCTCATCCATAGAACACAAAAACGCCCTCATTCGGACTTTCCAAAAAGCATAGTTATTACCATCAAAAAATGGTGGAGCAGTGAGAGATTGAGACCTATCCATCTCAATAAGGGGTCAAGGATCACACTTAGGTATTAAAACCATAACAAGTGTACCCGCTCTGATACCAATTGAAAGTTCAATATGGGTATGAAACACCCTTGAACGTTTAGACCCCCAGATACGAAATACCAATTCAAGCTTTATATCAAACAAATAATGTGCGGAATATGATAACAAGCTTATAACAGAATTGATAAAACAATCTAAGCCAAATATAAATACATCCACAGCAGTAAATATAAGGCAAAAATAAAGGAAAGAGAGATGCAAACACACGGACAACACACGATGTGTTATCGAAGAGGAAACTGAAGTCCTCGGCGTAAAACCTCTCCGCCGCCCTCCAAGCGGTGATAAAATCCACTAAAGAATATAGTTGGGATACATGAACAGTAGAAGACCCTCCAAGCCTAATCTACCTAAGTACCTAAGCCCTTTAAACTTTTTGCTCCAACGAGGTTATACCGAACCTATTTCTTCTTGAGCTTGCCGAATTCCGCTACTTGACTATAGTATCAATTAATGTATATTGGTTCCTTTCCAAATTGCTTCCCTAAGCACTAAATGGACCTTCTCACAGACGTGGGTGTGGTGAGATAAGGGTTTGGTAAATGACCTCTCAAGGGTATGACAATGGAGAGGAAGAGAGTAGAGGAATTTGTAGAGTCTCTTTAGATGAATATTGGGGATGAGGCAATCTTGTTTTTCTCTAGGGTTTTCTCTAACAAAATTCTCTCTGGAAGCTCTCTTAATATGATGGGTATAAGGGTGTATATATAGTAGGGTGAGAAGGGAATGCAAAACGTCAGTTTTTGCCAAACATGGCAAGTTGGCGACTTGGTCTCGCGGCTTGTCCAAGTCGCGAGTTCAAGTCGCGACGTAACGGCTTGGCCAGACTGGAACTTTTGTCCTGTAGCGTGACAGCTGGCGCGACCCTTCAGCTTCCCAGTGTGCCTCTCACGTGCCAGCTTTTGGCGGCTTGCCAATCGCGATCCACCCGCGAGCCCTAGCCGCGAACCGCTGTTTTTCTTGCACACTCTTGAGCTTTTCTTCACAACTTCTCACATACTACCCTTACAATTTTTCCACCTAAATACAGGGTTGCTAAGTGCTAAATTACAAGCAAATTGGTCATAGAATAAAGCCAATTAAATGGTTGATTAAATTCAACCTTACAAATATATTGAAACCTTTGATAAATGAGTTTTAATCAAAGTTGTATTTTAATTTTCTTAATAAAATTTTTGACAATAGAGTGTTAGTTTGGATAGCAATGCATTTGCATTTGTGTTGGCGGTTGCATTTTTTGTGTGGATCTCGTGCATTTTTCACAGGACTCGCAACTACGAATTTCAACAAATTTTTCTTTAAAACGTAGTCTCACGGCACTATTTACACATTTAAAATTATTTTGTTACAGTATTTTTAGTTTTTAGTTTTTAACAATAAGCGGTATTCAAACAGACCCAGAGTTTCAATTGAAGTAGACTATGTTAATAATTTAACTTGTAGTACTTTTTTTTTTTTTCTTAAAAAAAAAAACTTGTAGTACTAGATTGAACTACATAGTGCAAGCATGTTATGTATGCCCAAACTTTTATTATTAAAACAAAAAAATATGGTAGATTATTAAAACAATATAGAATAAATAATGATTTCTTTTTGAACTTAAAAAAATTCTCGTTAGTAGAATTTTAATGAAATAGAATTTTTATACATTTAGAAATTTTGGCAATGACTAAGAGAGAATGTGTAATTTTTTAATTATTAGTACATCACAGGACATAAGGAGAACACATTCATTTGGTATAATCACAAGGCGCAGGAAACAACTTCCTTCTAGTGATGGCTAATCTTGATAAAGAGAGTGAAGGAACCATGTGGTGTGTTTGGTGGCCAGGATTAAGTTATACAAGGTGTAACTTTTACACCATTCAATAACTTTAAATGATGTTAATATTTTGAAAATTATATTGTTGAATTACATGTTATATATGTTTAATACGCATACCAGATTTCATATCAATCAAATATTACTTAATATTTGATTGATAAATTCATGTTTTATGCATAATTTATAATATAAAAGATAGAATTTTAAACATTTTATACATAAGATAGTTATTGATCTCTAATTATCTTAAAATTTTTCAAGCGTGAAGGACATAAAGATAAGATGTAATCTAGATGTAGATTTGTCAAAATTTGCATCCAATAAAAAAAATATTGAGTGGTGTAATATTGTTTAAAATTACACTTGGTATAACTTGAATCCATATATATATAATTTGCATTAAGATACTAATGTGGGATTTTTTTTAATGTTAATTAAATATTTGTTTTCATGTTATTCTTTCAACCATGTTATTATTAGGTTTGCCACGTTAACATTCCCTTAGTCCTTATCTAAATCATCGAATTTTGTAGGTGAGATAACGGAAATTACCAAAATGAAATATGATAAAAAAATTCAAGGACTAAAATGAAATATATAAAAACAAGAGGATTAAAATGAACACACACCCTAAATACAAAAATGAAAAGCTTATTATATAATACATATTTCAATTTAGGGTTTAATTCGAAACAGCCTCAAATTATATAAGAAATATGTAATTTACTAATTTCTTTATTAAATAGTAATCATTTGGTGCAACCACGGCATCTATAACTTAACTTGATCACGTCAGACTTCTTGGAGTCCTTTCATTTGTCAATTGTCAAACAACTTTTGAGAAGTCGGATTGAGTTGGAATATCTCATACAACAAAATGAAGTAACGTTTTCTATCTCCTACTCGACCTCGTCATGCTCTTGTTGTGAAGAAGCCTCGTGAAGGCCCTTAAGAGACGTCACATTGATGATTAATGGCCCCCCTCTTTGTGTGATTCACACCTTTGGAGGCAAGGTTTTCTCGGCTCCAACTGCTTGACTCCCACCCCCCCATGTCAACTACTTAGGATTTATTTTATCTTTGAAATTGGAGAGTAAGGTGAGTGAAGTTAAGTTTAAGAAAAAAAAAAAAAAGACCGCTAGAAGATTAGTTATGTTCTATGGTATTAAATATTTAAAAAAAAAAAAATTTATAAAATGAGTGTAACTAAAAGAGAATGTTAAGATGGATAAATGATAATACAATGAAAGTTAGGATTCAAAATGTAGAGATTTGCTTAAAGATAAGGACAATCATTCTTGAAGATGTAAGCCCCTTGGGTTAGGTTCCATTAATTTCAATAAGGGTCTCCAATGATGGATTGCGATAAAATGGACTAGGTTGCCCAGTGTTTGTCCTGCCTACACATGGTTTGGAGAGTAAGCTACATGCCTCATGGATCACGGTGGAGAGTAGGGATCACCACTTGGTTTTAAATGGATTGAGAACCACTTTGAACCCAATTTATAAAGACCTTTCTCTTAATAATTAAAAGATCAAATTTGACAATAACTAATAGTTAGTGGACTGAATTGACAATTTAACTAGTATTAAAATACTAANTGGGATGAATATGCCATGTTTTCTTGCATTAAATGCATGCTAAGGTGTGTGTGAGTTAGAATAACAATATTGAGTGTGTCTTTAATGGGGTTAAGATGTGGAACACAATGAGTGGAAGCCGACCCATAGGTCGGATAAGATTAGGTGCCTAACACCTTCCCATCCCCATACTTAAATTCCAGACATGTGCTCTGGTAGTAGATTAGCCCTTCCACGAAGGGCGTTAATATATGATTCCTAGACCTAATCTAGGTGGTGACTCCATTTTTCTTCACCATGGTCCACCTTAGACCAATGCATACTCACCCATTGCGAGGATGACACCACACCATTGAGGGCGCTTGCACCCACAATCCTCAAACATGAAAGGTTGCTTGTATTTATTTATTATGCTCAAAACTTTGACGATGTTAAACCAGCAATGTTCATTTAAATTCTATATAAGGACACATTGGGTTATATGTATAACTAGTAGCTAATCTGTACAATGCACGAAAATAGTTATTGAATGAGTTTTAGGAAGAAAAAAAATAAATAATAAAAGCCATTATTTTTGAGTTGGAGTAGTAAGCAAAAATGCATGAAATTTAAATATAAAAAAATTGATATTGAAAGAAATAGGACAAAGTTTTATTAGTTAGTCAAAAGAAAGTAATGTTGTTTTATTTATTAGTTTTTTGTGGGAAGGAATAAGAGACCAAATGTTGCGTTTCTAGTTTAGTTTGTGTTGTGTGTATATATATATATATATATATTTTATTTATATAAATATTTGTGTTGTGTATATATAAAAAATAAATATATATATATATATAGATATATGTATATACAAAAATGTGCCTATTAAATAAAAAAGTGCTTATTGACCAAAAAGGTACCAATTGAAAAATGAGAAGGCACAACTATTAGGTGATATTAATCTATACATAATGAATTATGGGAAGAGAAAACGTTCTGTCCGAACTCTAGAGCTGGCAGAAAGTGAGGTTTTACGGCACCAATGAGGAGCTGCCAAGTCAGATATTCAATGAGGCCTAAGTACACTCTATCACACGAGATTGTATCCCAAATAAAACCAAAATCACCAATTAGAACGTGTTCAGAAGCCCTTACCTGGAGAAAAAAGTACCAGCACCAACGCCTCCTCTACTCTGACCAATAGAGCTCCTCCCGGCCGTTGGTGCCGCCGCAACGTCGTTCTGAGCCGGTGCCCACGCACCCAAATACTATGGTTTGTTCCGATTAATCCTTTATTGTTTGATTAGTTATCTCTTAGGTTTCGAAATTTTGATGGGTTTGGTTTTTTGGACGTTAGTCACTTGCTTTGGTATGGGTTTTGCTGTATTTTGATACCTTGGTGCGTTTTGATTGGATTCCAAAGTGGTTAAGTTCAGCCCTAAACAAATCTGATTTGTCTATTATGAGAATCTTGTTTTCTTGTTCCAACTAATTTTGTTTGGGTTTCAAATCATGATTTTTTTTAGGATGAAACTTTTTGGGGTTTTTCTTTGTATTTTATTCCTGGTCTTGGCTGCTGTGTTTGTTCTTTTGATAGGGTTTATTTAGTTAGTATCTCGAAGTTCTTACATAAATAAATTATATATTATGTGTGCATTAAGATCTTTGCTTGATAAGTTATGCTCATAAATGGTTTTGGGCTTTCCTGGAATCAAATGAATCCATATCATATTCCATAGCATTTGGAGGCACCAGTCCATTATCAAAATAGGAGTAGCAGTCATCACAAAATAATTAATGTTCGCTATCATTTCCATTTCTTGTATCAAATTTTCATTAATTTTGAAATTTATAGTTAATGGTCCTTCCAAATGCTATGAGAAACAAAATGAATGTACTATTTGGGTGGGGAGGAGGAGTGGGGACTTTGCTATGTTCAATAGACCAGAGCATTTGAACTCGTTCTAGGGGCTATCCAAATGCCATACTGATGAATTGGGCTTGAGAGAGATGTACTATTTTGAGCAGTAATGTGCACCTCTTTGTACTTTGTGAATTGACAAGGGTCTTGCCTAAAGGATAAATTACAATGACAACCCCTGTGCTTTGTTACTAAAACAATGGCATCTCCATTGCCAGATCTATGTTAGGGCCAGGGGGCAAAATTCTAATAAAATCTTCTGTGTGTATTAAGTATGTATAATTTTTTTTCTTGAAATTTTGGTGGACAAATTGATGTATTTGCTCTGTTTAACTTTCTTTTCGATAAAATTTTCCAAAGTCTGCATACCTTAGTATCCTATATTATCTTGAATTATCCATTGGTTGATTTCATATGTATGTCACTTTAATTAAGAAAAAGTGGTTCTGGTTGAGTCAATTTGAATTTGAGTTTTAATTCAATCTAAACTTGATGTTCGTAATTAGATGTAAGTCCATTTCTAGACCCACTTTTGTTTATTAACTTGTGTTATTTCTTTATGCTGATTTGCAATAGGAAAGACTGAAGTTGGAGCAATTATTGGTGTTGCTAGAAAGGACTGATGATAGGACGCACTGAAAGCATTGTCATTGATGATGAACAATATACTTCTTCCCTTGTAATCAAATCTGTTCGGATGGACCATGATAAATTTAGCATGATGTAATTTGTATTTTTCTTCTGTTTATTGTCAAATGCATACTAATTATGAAATGACATGAAAGAGTTGTATATTCCCCAATTTTGTTATTTGTAGAATCTTGATTAGTTGTATTTGGAAGATGACTTGCTTACAAACCCATTACAAAACTTATTTGAGTGGTGACAATTATGAACATTCACATAATCCAAATATCATACAATAGACCCGTAAAGTTTAAATTCTATTACACACATTTAGAGAGGTGGAGGAAAAAATATAGCAAAAAATTTTAGAATATAAAGATCAAAAATTTCCTGTTCATAGTGTTAATTAGCAAAACATTTTTTTTTAAAACTTTTTTTAATTTTTTGCATTATTATCACTTAGTATTCAAATGAATAGTTTTAAAATTTTCAAATTGGTTTTCAAGTTTCTAATTGACAATACATTCATCTAAAAGAAAATCTGTCATGATTCAGAATACAAAAAGAGAATCATAAGATTACAAATACATCTGAAATAAAACCTATCACAATTTTTTTTTTTTTTTTTTTTTTTAAAGCAAAACAAATCAAAGTGAAAACTGAAAAGAGGGGAAAAACCTGACGGTAATTGGGAGCTCCATCGATGTGAGGAGACAAGCGTTTATTCTGGCAACCAGGAAAATGGTCGCTCTTCAGAATAGTCTTTTTGCCAAGCACTGATCCTCCTCTTTGCTTCATAACTTGCTCTGGCTCCTTTTGCACCGACATTGCTCTTCTCTACTTCTACTTCTCAACTCTTTTATCACTCAATTTTACAAACAAACCTATAATTTTAAATTTGGGGCTACAAATTAGGGGGAATGATTTATTTTTGAAAAATAGAGACAAACGCGGATACAAAGAGCTACTTCAAACTAAAAATCATTCATTCAACTACATCCATATATATATATATATATATCCAAGTGTTTAAATGGTTTGCTTATATTTTTTTTCCCGACTCCCAAAGTTTCAGTTCACAACGTGAAATGTGTGCATCTTTTTAATATGAGAAAACGTTCTGTCCGGAGCTGGCAGAAAAGTGAGGTTTTACGCCACCAATGAGGAGCTGCCACGTCAGATATTTAATGAGGCCTCAGTACACTCCATCACACAAGATTGTAGCTCAAATAAAACCAAAATCACCAAACAGAACGTGTTCAGAAGCCCTTACCTGGAGAAAAAGGCACCGGCACCAGCACCAACGCCTCCTCTACTCTGACCAACAGAGCTCCTCCCCGCCGTTGGTGCCGCCGCGACGTCGTTCTGAGCCGGCGCCCACGCACCCAAATACTGCGGTTTGCTCCGATTACCCTTTATTGTTTGATTAGTTATCTCCCCAATATTTAGGTTTCGAAATTTTGATGGGTTTGGTTTTTTGGACATTAATCACTTGCTTTGGTATGGATTTTGCTGTATTTTGGTACCTTGTTGCGTTTTGATTGGATTCCAAAGTGGTTAAGTTCAGCCCTAAACAAATCTGATTTGTCTATTCTAAGAATCTTGTTTTCTTGTTCCAGCTAATTTTGTTTGGGTTTCAAATCATGATTTTTTTTAGGATGAAACTTTTTGGGGTTTTTCTTTGTATTTTATCCCCGGTCTTGGCTGCTGTGTTTGTTCTTTTGATAGGATTTATTTAGTTAGTATTTCGAAGTTCTTACATGAATAAATTATATATTATGTGTGCATTAAGATCTTTGGTGATATTAACCATCTGAGTGACATACTTATTTTCTACATGTCCCTTAAAGCTTTTGGATTGTCAAGCTTCTATAGCTTCAGAAGAAAATGTCATTGTTATTCTTCTATGTGATGGCTAGTGGGAATTTTTGGGGCAGAAAAAGAAAAATGAAAGTTGTATTTTTCAACCAGTAAAGGCTAGGGGTGATTTGATTAACAGTGTTTTGGCAACCTTGGTAGAGAACAAAGTTGTTCCNTTTTTTTTTTTTTTAATTGTGCTAGATAGAATTGCACTGTAGCACTATTGCAAAATTATTTGCAATAGTTAGTGTTTACAATTCTGGATGTGGGAGGATTTTGAGGGAAAAATGCTAAATGAAGCTTAGATATGGCATTTGCAATTCTGGATGCTGATACTCTAAGCAAACCATCTTCTAAATACAACTAATCAAGATTCTACAAATAACAAAATTGGGGAATATACAACTCTTTCATGTCATTTCATAATTAGTATGCATTTGACAATAAACAGAAGAAAAATACAAAATTACATCACACTAAATTTATCATGGTTCATCCCAACAAATTTGATTACAAGGGAAGAAGTATATTGTTCATAATCAATGACAATGCTTTCTGTGCGTCCTATCATCAGTCCTTTCTAGCAACACCAATTACTGCTCCAACTTCAGTCTTTCCTATTGCAAATCAGCATAAAGAAATAACACAAGTTAATAAACAAAAGTGGGTCTAGAAATGGACTTACATCTAATTACAACATCAAGTTTAGATTGAATTAAACTCAAATTCAAATTGACTTAGCCAGAACCACTTTTTTCAATTAAAGTGACATACATATGAAATCAACCAATGGTTAATTCAAGATAATATAGGATACTAAGGATATGGTATGCAGACTTCGGAAAATTTGATCGAAAAGAAAGTTAAACAGAGCAAATACATCAATTTGTCCACCCAATTCAAGAAAAAAAATTATACATACTTAATCACACAGAAGATTTATAGAATTTTGCCCCCTGGCCCTAAATAGACCCACTTTTGTTTATTAACTTGTGTTATTTCTTTATGCTGATTTGCAATAGGAAAGACTGAAGTTGGAGCAGTAATTGGTGTTGCTAGAAAGGACTGATGATAGGACGCACAGAAAGCATTGTCATTGATTATGAACAATATACTTCTTCCCTTGTAATCAAATTTGTTGGGATGAACCATGATAAATTTAGTGTGATGTAATTTTGTATTTTTCTTCTGTTTATTGTCAAATGCATACTAATTATGAAATGACATGAAAGAGTTGTATATTCCCCAATTTTGTTATTTGTAGAATCTTGATTAGTTGTATTTAGAAGATGGTTTGCTTAGAGTATCAGCATCCAGAATTGCAAATGCCATATCTAAGCTTCATTTAGCATTTTTCCCTCAAAATCCTCCCACATCCAGAATTGTAAACACTAACTATTGCAAATAATTTTGCAATAGTGCTACAGTGCAATTCTATCTAGCACAATTAAAAAAAAAAAAAACTAATATTTTATTGTGATGGTGATTGGGAGAAAGAAAGAATAAATGATAGTGATTGGAGGAAATATTATTTTATTATGTAAATATATTATTTTAATGAGTAAAATAGGAAAATAAAAGTTTAGGATGTTGGAAGTATTGTATAATGGGATAGTATAATTGATAAAATAGCTTTTTGGAATGGTAAAATAGAATAGAGTAGCATTTCCTGATGCTAATCTTACAAACCCATTACAAAACTTATTTGAGTGGAGACAGTTATGAACATTCACATAATCCAAATATCATACAATGGACCTGTAAAGTTTAAATTCTATTACACACATTCAGAGATGTGGGGGAAAAAATATAGCAAAAAATTTTAGAATATAAAGATCAAAATTTTCTTGCTCATAGTGTTAATTAGCAATTTTTTATTTTTTTTTTTTTATTTTTTTTGCATTAGTATCACTTAGTATTCAAATGAATAGTTTTAAAATTTTCAAATTGGTTTTCAAGTTTCTAATTGACAATACATTCATCTAAAATAAAACCTGTTATAATTCAAAATACAAAAAGAGAACCATAAGATTACAAATACATCTGAAATAAAACATGTCACAATTTTTTTTTTTTTTTTTTTTTTAAGTTTCTAATTGACTACATTCACATGAAATAAAACCTATCATAATTCCGAATACAAAAAGAGAATCATAAGATTACAAGCATCCTCATACTTATCAAATACCATATTGAGACATGGTTGCAAATGCCTATTGCATGCAAAAGGTTGATTTGAATCATTCAATGACAAGTCTACATCATTTTGATCTTCATTTATTTCTGACTCATCATCCACCATATCATAAAGTGAGATTGTTTCAGGTTCTTCATTGCTCACACTCATATTTTCAATTCAAGTAATTTTAAATTTCAAAATAACCTATAAAAAAACAAAAGAGAAGAAAAATTCATAAGAAACGATTGAGAATAAATTCAAATATTGTGCTATTACAATACCAAACTTGCCCAATTTGGCAAACTTGTTTAATTACAGACTTGTTTTAGGATAAAAGTAAAGAGTAAATCCAACCACTTACCACTTAATACAAAACCGAACAACCAATTTGAATTTTTAGAAATTCAAATTGATTCCACATAAGCACAACAAAAGCAGGATGCATTTGAACACCCTGCTCGACAACTCAATAAACACTACATAAAATAACTCCTACTACATCTTTAATTGCACTTTGGTACATATAGAGAGCAAATTGACATTACAAGTAGAAAATTGAAATTACAAGTAGTATAAAATTATATTTGTAGCTAAGAATATGATAATATCTATCAAATAAATGATACCAGCTCTGTCCCAGAGGCCTAGGTTCACGGTGGAGAATTCAACAACCACAGTAAAAAAAAAAAACCCTTGTTGAAAAGGCTCCTATAACAAAAAACAAGATTCCCATTTAATAAAATTCATTTTAGTGTTGGATTCCTAATTGAACAAGCTCCCAAGAAATGCAAATCCAAAAAATTAAAGTCAAGGTTTATAAAAAAAAAAAAAAAAAACACAAACTGAAAATTAAATAAATATGATAGTATAATCATGACGGGGCAACCTAGAAATAGTTATTTTTGCCCTGTTTTGCAAAAAGATGGAGCATAGTGACTTTTAGAACATAACATAAATCAAAATTTTAAAATTAGACCAGCAAAGAATATTATGGGGATCACATTATACTGACCTTGCAAATTTGGGAAACTTAATTACCACTTTTCATTCTTAAAGAATGTTTGGGCAATCACTCACAATTTTGTATTATCGTACATAATATTTTGGGCAATTATTGTTAAGACTTTATAAGTCTGATGTCTATATCTTATTGTGAAATTAATTGAATTTGATATTTAGATTTTTACTCCATCACTATACTTACATGGGATCCAAAATCATAAATGTAATTCTAGATGATCTAGTGTATGAACAAGAAAGGCAAGCAAGTTTTGACCATCAGGATGCAGAAGATCAGTGACATCGAGAGAATGCCTCCGAAACATCCCTTTTGGCATGAGATTTTTGTGCCCATTTTCAGACCATCTTCTGGTTAAAATCTGACCAATAACAGTGACCAAGTACTGACAAATTACAAGAAAATAATTCACACAAGGTTGACAAGAAAAAACACTATCAAGTGAAATTTATAGGGAACGCAACCAATGGAAATTTTACAATTTCTTAAAAATTAGCATGAAAATCATTTCAAGAAGTATAAAATATCAAGATCATATTTTATGTCTTATTTCATGAATTGCATACCAGCTTAGTCTGAAAAGTTGTAAAAAAAAAAAAAAAAAAAAAAACCAGAATGTGCAAGTGTAATACTATCTCCCAAAATCAGCAATATCTATAATTGTTTCTCATTTTGCAGCCCATAGAAAGAAGGATCAGGAACAACTTTGTTCTCTACCAAGGTTGCCAAAACACTGTTAATCAAATCACCCCTAGCCTTTACTGGTTGAAAAATACAACTTTCATTTTTCTTTTTCTGCCCCAAAAATTCCCACTAGCCATCACATAGAAGAATAACAATGACATTTTCTTCTGAAGCTATAGAAGCTTGACAATCCAAAAGCTTTAAGGGACATGTAGAAAATAAGTATGTCACTCAGATGGTTAATATCACCAAAGATCTTAATGCACACATAATATATAATTTATTCATGTAAGAACTTCGAAATACTAACTAAATAAATCCTATCAAAAGAACAAACACAGCAGCCAAGACCGGGGATAAAATACAAAGAAAAACCCCAAAAAGTTTCATCCTAAAAAAATTCATGATTTGAAACCCAAACAAAATTAGCTGGAACAAGAAAACAAGATTCTCAGAATAGACAAATCAGATTTGTTTAGGGCTGAACTTAACCACTTTGGAATCCAATCAAAACGCAACAAGGTACCAAAATACAGCAAAATCCATACCAAAGCAAGTGATTAATGTCCAAAAAACCAAACCCATCAAAATTTCGAAACCTAAATATTGGGGAGATAACTAATCAAACAATAAAGGGTTAATCGGAGCAAACCGCAGTATTTGGGTGCGTGGGCGCTGGCTCAGAACGACGTCGCGGCGGCACCAACGGCGGGGAGGAGCTCCGTTGGTCAGAGTAGAGGAGGCGTTGGTGCTGGTGCTGGTGCCTTTTTCTCCAGGTAAGGGCTTCTGAACAAGTTCTGTTTGGTGATTTTGGTTTTATTTGAGCTACAATCTTGTGTGATAGAGTGTACTGAGGCTTCATTGAATATCTGACATGGCAGCTCCTCATTGGTGTCGTAAAACCTCACTTTTCTGCCAGCTCCGGACAGAACGTTTTCTCATTTCATAATTATTAAAGTGATTGACTTGAGTGATGGACACAACTAACACTCTTGAATCCATTAATTTTTCTCTATCACTCACAAGATCACTTCGGTTATTGTGAAATAATTTCATTAAAAAAAAAATTTATATCCATAGCATTAATTATAAATAAAAGAAGTATTATATCCCAAAGAAAATAGATGGTATTATTTTGCAAATTCATGTTTGGCTACTCTGATAGATAAAAACTATCCGTTAGAGCCAAACACAAGTAGCAAGAAGACAACATATGTACAGTTCTCTTTTTATATCTTATTGGCTCATCCATTGCCTCTGCAAAGGTGAGTGGATATGGCAATAACAAGCCTCACCCTCAGCAGCATGTGCAGCTGCACATGGCTTCAAAGCTCAGCACCACCGCCTCCGCCTCCGCCTTGGCTGAGGATTTGTTGTCCAAGAGTGTTGCTTGTCTCCTTTTTTTTAAAGGGAATTGGGAAATCAAATCATGCTTTAAATCTTGTTTCTTACGTTTGTTATTATATAATAATTGAATTATAAACCGAGAAAAAAAAAAAAAAAACATTATGATAAACGAGGTTATATGATACTTGCATCTTGTGTGATAATTGTATATAATTATTAAAAAATTATATAAAAATAAAAGCCGAACTGTGCATAAGAAGATACCGAGGATGATTACACCCAATGAGATTATTAAGGTGGTGTTTGGACACTCCGGTTTTCATTAATCAAATCTCAGTTTTGATAACTCATTACTCGAAACTGCTGGGCCCCACACAAGCAAACTCTGTTTGGCAAGATTTCCTCAACTCGTTTCCTTAACTCATTTATCAGTTTTTTGAGTTAAGAATCCGAAAACTGAGTGAAGCTACCTCTCAACCAAAGCTACCTCTTTAGTGGCAAAGTAGTAAATACCGGGCTCACAGTGGGCCCCACAGCAAAGTCTTGTCCCATCAGAAGCTCAGTTCCCACACTCCTCCCAACGATCACATGCCAACTTGGTCCAACCAACCCTCTTCACTCTCTCATCAGAGCACTAAAGGAAGCTACCTCTCAACCAAAGCTTCTCTTCTCGGTTTCCTTTATCTTTTGTTTATTTTGTTTTCCATTTTCAATGCTTTGTGATGTGAATGTTTGACCGGATCTGTGGGTATTGCTGGAATGGGGTTTAGAACTCCCTCTTCTCGATTTCCTTTGCCTTTTGTTTATTTTGTTTTCCATTTTCAATGTTTTGTGCTGTGAATGTTTGGCCAAATCCGTGGGTATTGCTGGAATGGGGTTTACAACTCCCTCATTTCTTATATAAAAATAATTTGATATAGTCCATGGGATGCTAGAATGTTTAACAAAATAATTTGCACATGTTTAACAACATTATTTCCCCTTACTACTTAGATCCGTGGGATGCTAGTTACTTCAATTTTTTTGCATTTTACCATTTTTTGAGTTTTGTGGTTTTGTATACAGTGTTTGATAATGGTTGTGTGCTTTTGGGATAATTGTTTATGGTTGTTGGTGAGAGTTGCATTATACTAAATAATATAATATTGCCACTAAAATGGGTCCCATGTGGTTTTTTTTTTTTTTTTTTTTTCGATGCTATGTTTTTGTTTTTTTATTTGTTCTTCCTCCGCACTTACTAGAATTTGGGGTACAAGCCATGATTTGCACATAGTCAAATAGGATCCCATATACTTGTCAACTACATTGGCATTACATNGTATGGTCGTCCACCTCAATGCTCAGCTGTGCTTAATACCCTCGTCCCTCCGTTACCACCAATGCCCGTTTAAGCTCGTCCAGTGTAGGACGAGCGGGCTGCATATCTCGTCCTTCAGTAATGACGGACGAGATGGATAATAGAGAGCTAGACCTCGTCCATCATTAATGACGGACGAGGTCAATTCACAGACGGACTAAGCACCCTTTCAGCCAAAAGCTGCATCGCTTAAGTCTCAACACAGTTTCTGAAGAGGTAACCCTTGTGGCAGTTATGGAAGTTATACACTGAATCCTCCAAACTCTACAACGATTGGTAAAGGTAACTGATTTCTACTGCTATATAAAGGCCTGTCTCTGCAAAGGTAAGGGGATCTTCTTTTCTATTCTTTCTCCGGAAAGAACTTGAGAAACATAAAAACACAGTTTTCCTATCCTCTAGTTTTCTAACTTTACCATCGGAGAATCAAAGGCCGGCCACAACCGGTCTTCTCTGCTGACTTTCTTTGTTTTCTCAGGACTCATCTTACTAGATCAAGAACATCCGGAGACATTCCAGCCCACTGACTCCTTAGAATTCCTTTAAATCTATCAGAATTTCTTGGGAAGTATCACACTTCATAACCAGGTCCATTATTTTCTTAGTATTAAGAGTTGATGTAAATAGAAATCGTGAGATTTATTACTCATTTGACAATCGTTAGGAGTGAAAGTTCAAATAGTGTGTATGACACTTATGAACATTTAGACCCTCAAATTAAAAATACCAACACAAGTTTATAAACAAACAATATATGTGCAGAAAATGAAATATAAGCTATAACCAGATTGGTAACACACTCTAAACCATAATTAATAATCAACACAGCAGTAATTAAAAGGTAAAGAAAAAGGGAAGAATGATGCAAACACAAAGATAACATGGCGATGTTTATTGAAGAGGAAATAGCAGAAAACCCTCAAGCCTAATCTACCCAGTGCACCTAAGCCCTCCAAGCTTCTTGCTCCAACAGGGTTACGCCAAATCTTGTATCTCTAGCTCACCAGATCCTGCAATCACCCATTGCATAAACCAAAATGAGTTGGTCCCTTCTGAATTGCTTCCTAAGCACTAATATACCTCTTCATTGATATGGGTATGGTGAGATAAGGATTTGGCTAAATGTACCTCTCAAGGATATGTCAATGGAGAGAGTAAGACTAGAGAAAGTTGGAGAATCAAAGGATGAAGATTATGGATGAGTCAATATTGTTTTTCTCTAAGGTTTCTCTCTCAAAATTCTCTCTGGAAGCTCTCTACATTTTGTGGGTATAAGGGTATTTATAGTAGTGTGTATGAGGAATATGAAAAGTCATGTTTCAACCAAACAGGGCATTCCACCTACTCGACCTCGCGATTGGAATAAGTCACAAGTTTGAGTAGCAAGCTAATTGCCTGGCTAGACTGTATGTTTTTTCCTATAGTGCTACAGTTGGTGTGACCCTTCAGCTCCCCTGCATACTTCACACGTGTGCCACCTTTGGCGACTGATGACTTGCATAATTTGGCATAATTTATCACTTCTCAACTTTAAACTTTAGTCTAATTTTATTTATTTTTGTTGATTTTAGACTTCATTATTGTTATTTAAATTTTATTGCAGATTTGAAGGAAATAAAGATTTAACCAAATAAAAGAGACATGAAGCAGTTAGAGAGAGGCAGCTGAACACTAAAAAGAAAGAGGGCTGAAACAGAAAAAACGTTGGAGAAAAAGGCTGAAACAGAGCCATGTTTTGGGCTGAAAAGAGGAAGGTTTTTGGGTTGAAAAGTGGAACGTTTTTGGGCTGAAAAAGGGCAACACGTTTAGAAGAAAAGGGAGGCGCTGAAACTGAAAAGGGAGGCTGGACTGAAACAAGAGAAAAACGCTGAAACAGAGCAACGTTTTGGGCTGAAACAGAGGCTGAAACAGAGCAATGTTTTGGGCTGAAACAGGGGCTGAAAGGAGCAACGTTTTTGGGCTGAAACAGGGGCTGAAAGGAGCAACGTTTTTGGGCTGAAAGGAGGACGTTTTTGGGCTGAAGAAAGCAAGGTATTGGGCTGAAACAATGAGCTAAAAAAGACAAACGTTTTGGGCTGAAAAGGGCACCACATCTAAAAGCAAAAAAGGGCACCACGGCTGGAAAAGAAAGAAAAGAAAGGGCTGAAAAGAAAACGGAAAAAAAAAAGGGGGCTGAAGCAGAAGAAAAAGGAGCGCCAAAACAGAAAAGAAAAAGAGCTGAAACAAAAAAAAAAAAAGAGAGGGCTGAAGCAGAAAGGAGGCTAAAGCAGATTTTTGTGTTCCTTTTTTCCTTCAAATCTTCTTAGAAACATTATGGTGAATTCGTTTCTGTTGAGTTTAATTTTTAGCATGAACTAAATTTCTTTATTCTAGGAATACGATGTAATCTAATTCCGAACTATGCTTGCTTTTCCATATTAATTTGAATTAATTCTCTTCATGTTTGTCTGATTTATTCTGAGTTTATTGCTGCTAATTAACTGGCCATTAATTAGATGATTTTGATCTTGTGATTTGCTGTCGAAAGAGGGAATTATAGGATAGATCTTGAATATTTCGGCATAGGTGAATATAGAGATCGAAAGACTTGTATGAACCTGTGTAGTATTAAAATCATTGGTCTTAATGCTTTCTTGTTTTATTAAATTGCATACTCTTGTGTAAATTGATGAACAAGAATGTTTCCAATTGACTGTCGAAAGAGGCTTTTGGATGTTTTTGTTGAGATTGCTAACAAACAGAGAGAATTAAATTAAATTAGCTAGATGAGTAAAGCATAGTGAGGGATTAGGTGAAATCGATTTCCTAGAAGTTTTCTTCCCATCAATTTGATCTTCGAACAACATCTTTCTTTTCCTCTGCTTATTTTCTTAAATTTGATTTTATTTTAAATTCCAATTACAACAATCTTAGTGACTTCTCTAGATAAAATCAAGATTAGCATAACTTTGGTATTTGTCAAAAGTAAGTTACCAATCCCTGAGGACGATACTCTTCTCATCACTTTACTATAAAACTACGATACTGTGCACTTGCAGTTTTGCACCGATCAGCGACTCGCTAGTCGCGAGATCCAATCACGAGGCCTTTCTTGAGTTTACACTTCTTGAGCTTTCTTCACACTCTCTCACACACTACACCTACATAATTCCCACCTATATACAAGGTATCTAATTGCTAAATTACAAGCAAATTTGGCACGGATTAAAGTCAACATATGATTGAATAAATTCAACCTTACAATCTCCCCCTTTAGCTATTCCGTGACAAAACCCTAAAACGGACTTTAGACTTAACATTTAAGTTGTGAACAGTTGCCAAAACTCATTCACATCCTAATTCTAGAAACTGAGAAGCTCTTAAACCATATGAGCAAGTATCTCCTGAAAACAACAACACAAGAGGATCATTGTAAGCAGCAAAAATCTTGAAATGCATGAAGAGCAAGCACACTACGATCAAGTAGTAAAGATTAAAGCAATAAAGCATGACTTGACCAAACAGGAACAATCACTATAAATAGTGATCACAATGAACATTCACATAAGGAATGAACATCCGAACATGCAAGCTAATAAGCTTAATGCAAAGTATCATTTGCATGTCCAACACTCAACCAATACAAAAAATCAAGGTAATTGTATCAAGGATATAAAATCCAACAAGGGCACAAGAGTGAAGTACTAAAGAAAATGCATAACATTAACTAAAAGTACTAAGCTACAAAGCAAAGGTACAAATCAAAAGTACTAAATAGAAAATGAAATAATTAAACCAAAGTACCAACAGCTTTTAATCAAAACACAATGCAAATACCAAGAGTTATGAAAGCTATAAACACATAAGCCGAAAACAAGGCAAGCCAAAAGTATGTGTGTATGTATCAGTATTCTCCTTTTGAGCTCACACAATTCCCTCTTTCAATATGCACACTTTCCATTCTTTTGTTGCTTTCCCCCTTACTGTATGATATCTCTCCCCCTTTTTGGCATGAATAGCTAAAGGCTATCCTCTAGCTTTTGTTGAATAGCATCTAACTGTGTCTCAATGGCTGTGAGATGCATTTGAACTTGGTTGTTGGTGGAGTAGAGAACCTTTTCAAATCTGGAAATACGTTGATATAAACCCTCAATCAAAGTGCTCAACTTGTCAGCTTGAGAGCTAGGTTGTATAGGCTGAGTGCTAGTTATCTGCAACTCAAGAGTGTGAGGAGATGCAGTCTCGGTATACACAGGCGTAGTGTGAGTGGCTGAGCCATGACTGAAAGAGGTAGCATGAGGGAAAGATTCACTCTTAGGTGCTTTGGAAGAGTGACTTTTGCTTGCTTGAAGAGAAGCCATGGATAGTGGGCGAAGACGATCCAACGTCTTTCCATCTTTTGGTAGATGAACCCCTTCAAGTACCATAATTTTCATGATCAGACTACAAAAAGGAAGGCATGTTCTTGCTACTGTTCTCCCTAACTGGAATATGTGAGAAGAAATGTCAATTTGGACTCCGGTGATGAGATCACATAGAAACTGTGCTCTTCCAAGGTTAATGAATCCAGTGTTCGAGAGTGGATAACAGTTGAAGAACATGATCAATTTGAGAGTCATCAGATCAGGTGCAAACTTTGCTATTCCAATGGACGTGCCTCTAAATGAAATCTCATGATCTGGCCCAAGAATTTGAAGAATATATTGCACTTGAGGAAGCTTATCATCATATGGAGTGAGGTCTACATTTGACAGTCGAGTAATCTGAAGGACCTCAATGTAATTTGGAGTAATGATGAATTCCTTTACTTGGACCCAACACTTTAGTTCAACTCCAGTAAATCTAGCGTTGGAGTAGAACTCCTTGACTAGGTCATCAATTGGATCTTCGAAGTTCCCGAATAAATCAGCTTAATCTCTTTCATCAAAAATCCTAGGAATTAAAGTCGTTCCCAGGGTATCAAATCTCACAATCCATTCCACTACAATAGGAGATTTTTCAAAAATTCTTGAGTATGTTTGAGAATCAAGTGGAGTCCTAAATCTCTCACTGTTTGAGTTATGAGACGAATGTTAGGTCCATTTTGAAATAGGGGATGATGGAACATCAATCACGGCTCTTTTCCACGAGAATAACGTCGAGACATTTGCAAAATAACAGGCACACAACAAAGAACCAAATGCAAAATACCAATACACGAACTTGATTAGATCCAAGTTAGCCCATGGAATAAGCACACAATGATAGTTAGGAAGAAATATCTCTTAAGCATGTTAAATGAGCCAATTAAGTAGTAATGTGTAGACAATAAACAGTCACAATGCGTGAGGGAAAATTGAAAAGTTTCTACCTTGAAAATAACCCTCAAAACGCAAAACACGCATTTTTCACGACTGGAGTGAGTCACAAACAAGTCGCTAGTGCAAGTCACCAAAAACCCAATATAACAAAATTTGAAAAATTTGTCCAAGTATTTTTCGTGACTGGAAGGTCCACTCGTGAGTCGATAGGAGTCGCCAAACATTCTGAGTAAACCTCGCAATTGGAACTTCCACTTGCGAACTAGTCACCAACATGAGTTGTGAAAATCCCAAAAACCCAGATTTTTGAAATTTTTCTAAGTGTTTTTTTGCGACTGGGGCTTTGACCCACCACAAAGTCGCTAGGAGCTTTTGAGTAAGCTCGCGACTGGGGCATGCGACTTGCTTGACCCGCGAAGCAGAGTCGCCAAAACAAGGTTGCACACTTTTTGAAATTTTTGAAAATTTTCAAAATAAAAACACTTTCCAAAAACAACTAAAACTCTCAAAAATCTTTTTTGATAGTCCTTAGTCTAATGTGAAACTTGAATGATCAATTCAACCAAGACATACACAATTAGCACGAGGAAAAGAGACCTATCTCAATTATAGAAATATGCATATATGATCTCCCACAAAACTTGATTAACATAATTTGAAAGCTTTTCATTTGGCTTCATACACATCATAACATTTGATCTTTTTGAATAAATACATCTCATTTGAGATCGATGACTAAAATTTTTGATATTTCAATTTGATGGTCAAGCCTTTGGCTTTTTGGGGCTTCATACATTTACATAAAAGTCGCATTCCCTTTTTCCTAGTCAAATACTAGTATGTGTGACGGCTTTCGTAGCTCATTATCTTTTTTCATTTTTGAGATTTACATTTGTTGAGCTCTTTAAAAAAAAAAAATAAAAGAGTGGGAAGATATATAAACATAAGTTTATGTAAGTTTCAAGATCAATGAAACCATTAACTAATCATTCATGACAAGTTTGAAGATCTATTTACAACAATCATAGAGATGTCAAGATTTTTTCCATAATGATATGAGTGCATAAAGAAAAAGTTACGCTCGTAAATGCACAAAGCCATTAGTACAAAGGCACAAGGCAAAACATACTTGTAACAATTACACAATAATGCCAATCAAACTTTTTGGATTTTCTATTTTTTATGTGTTTTTGGATTTTTGACACAAAAGCAAGTAAAGTTTGATAAAAAACAAACAATGTAAAAACATTCAAAGCAAAACCAAACAAACAAAAGTTTTCAACACATGCTAGAATGATAACAAAAAGCACACAATCAATCAATGTCATAAAACATAGGAAGTATTAATGCATGGACATGTTGTAATGCTTATGCATGTGTACCCTTCTTCACCAACACGACATTTGCGTTTGGGGTGATATCCCTAGAGGATTGGGTACTGTTGTTATGACTTTTAAACCTTATAGTGTAGCTTGTCAAACAGGTGGTGGATGCATCAATCATCTTCATCACATCCCTCACTCCAGGATCACCTTCTTGACCTTTTGATTTCTCAGCTGTCCAATTCCCTTTGCCATTTCTTGGTCCTCTCAACCTTTGAGTGCTTGAACTTTTTAGTGCCTGATGCTTACGACAATTGGATCTAGTGTGTCCTTGAATTCCACAGTGATTGCAGAAATGTTAAGTTCTCGAACCACTTTGTGACTTTGGAAGTGATTTCCCTTGACCCTTAGGTTTGACCAATGATTGGTTAGGAGGCTTAGTCAAAAACCGTTAGTCAGTCACATTCTGCTTCTTCTTTGCCTTCACTCTTTCAACATTAGTAATTTCCACCATTGGTTCTTTAGTTTTCACAAACTTCATATCCTTGGACACTTGACACTCGAACTGCTCTTTCTAGTGTAACCCAATCCGCTTTTGTCAGAGAAAGGTTTTTGATGAGCAAGCACTTCATCAGGCTTCTTGGAGGAAACCCGCTATACTTTAGCATTAGCTTAAATCACCTCAAGCTCAAGAAATTTTATATTTGAGTAGGCTTCAGTCAGCTCTCAATTCAATGTCTCAACTTCACACTTAGTCTCCTTGTATCAGACTAAAAGACTCTTGTAGTCTTGCTCTGCTCTCTTCATTGCTTTCGCCACTTTTGCATATTCACTGTTCTTTTCAAGTAGGGAATTTTAGGTCTCTTGTAGTCCCACTATTCTTTCATCTTCCTCATCATCAAATTCTTCTACTATCCCCATTGACTCCAATTCAGTGTGCTCACCAAGCTCTTCCACTAACACACTCAAATCATCTGAAGATTCCATGGGGAGTAATGGTCATGAATGTAGAGAAGCTTCCCTCTCCATCACAGCTTTCTTTTGAATCTGAATCAGAGGAGTCGGTGTCACTAAGAGTGGTGGCATACACTTTACCTCTCCCTCTCAAATAGTTAGGACACTCCTTCTTGAGATGTCCATAACCATTTTATTCATAGCACGTGATTGCTTGAGAAGATTGAGAATCCTTCCCATCTTTCTTCTTGAAATCCTTTTTCTCCTTCTAAGAATTTGGGAATCTTCCTTTCTCAGCAAACTTTCCATTCTTTTTGAAGTTCAACAACTTTTGAAAGCTCTTCACAAGATACGCAACATCCTTTTTGACTTCATCCTCATCCGATGAGTCTTGAGCATCCATCTTATTATCTTTAGAGCAAGTGATTTGCTCTTCCTTTGTGATGGCAAAGAAAGCTCATTGGTTTGAAGTGAGCCAATAAGTTCTTGAACTTTGATGTCATCAAGGACCTTGCTCTCTTCAATGGCAGTGACCTTTGCATGGAAGCTTTCCAGTAGTGATCAAGAATTTTTCTTACAATCTTGGAGTCGTCCGTCTTTTCTCCCAAGTTAAACTTTGTGATTACCACCTCATTTAGCTTTCCATAAAATAAACCGAATAACTCATCTTCACTCATTTTCAGCTCTTCGAAACGTGTGGTAAGCATCTGCAACTTGGTGTCTTTCACTTTCTTGGTGCCTTTATAGGTTGTCTCCAATATTTGCCATACTTCCTTAGCAATTGTAACGTGAGAAATCATGTGAAACTCATTTGGAGAAATACCACAGAAAATAGCATTTAGTGCCTTGCTATTTGCATTAGCTACTGCAAGGGTTGCCTTATCCCATATGGATTTGGTAGCCTCCGGCCTAGTCCACCCTATATCTACAGCATCCCAAACACTCTCATCGATTAAACATAGGAATGCCCTTATGTGAACTTTCCAAAATGCATAGTTACTTCCATCAAAATATGGAGGAGCATAAGAGATCGGGACCGATCCATCTCAATAGGGGTCAAGGATCGCACTTAGGTAATTAAACCACTGCAAGTGCACCTGCTCTAATACCAATTGAAAGTTCAAATAGTGTGTAAAACACTTATGAATGTTTAGATCCCCAAATTAAAAATACCAATACAAGCTTATAATTAAACAATATATGTGCGAAAAATGAAATTTAAGTTATAACCAGATTGGTAACACACTCTAAACCATAATTAATAACCAACACAATAGTAATTAAAAGGTAAAGAGAAAGGGAAGAAAGTTGCAAATACAAAGATAACACGGCGATGTGTTATCGACAAGAAAACCAAAGTACACAACGAAAAACCTCTCTGTCGTCCTCCAAGCGATCAATAATCCACTAGAGAATATAGTTGGGATACATGAATAGCAGAAGACCCTCCAAGCTTAATCTACCCAGTGTACCTAAGCCCTCCAAGCTTCTTGCTCCAACAGGGTTACGCCGAACCTTGTCTTCTCTACCTTACCGGATCCCGCAATCGCTCATTGCATCAACCAGAATGAATTGGTCCCTTCTGAACTGCTTCCCAAGCACCAATATACCTCCTCACTGATATGGGTATGGTGAGATAATGATTTAGCTAAATGTACCTTTTAAGGATATGTCAATGGAGATGGTGAGAGCAGAGGAATTTGAAGAATCAAAGGATGAAGATTATGGATAAGTCAATCTTGTTTCTCTATAAGGTTTCTCTTTCAAAATTCTCTCTGAAAGATTTCTACAATTTGTGGGTATAAGGTTATTTATAGTAGTGTGTATGAGGAATACGAAAAGTCATGTTTTAACCAAACAGGGCATTCTGGTGGCTCGACCTCGCGATTGGAACGAATCACAAGTTTGAGACGTGAGCTAACTACCTGGCCAAACTGGAATTTTTGTCCCATAGTGCTACAGCTAGCGTGACCCTTCAGCTCCCTTGCATGCTTCACATGTGTGCCACCTTTGGTGACTAGCTAGTCGTGAGATCCAGTCGCGAGGCCCTTCTTAAGTGTTGAGGGTTAGGCAGTAGCGAGACAGTCGTGAAAATGGCCACTGAAGCTCAAAAGCTTTCGCGAGAAGCTTTAATTCGCGAAACAATCATAAGACAGTCATGATAGCTTCTATCTAAGTTTGAACAAATTCCAGTTTTTGCCTAAAACTCATTTCGTGAGAAGTGTTTAGTCGTGAAATACTCGTGAGACAATAGTGAGAGTTTCTGTGTGAAGTGACCAAAAATTTATTTCCCTTAAGCACTTTTTGCGGGAAGCTCTAAGTCGCGAGCTTCTCGCGAAACAACCTTTGAACCAATTTTTGAAGAAAAACTAAAAATGCATTTTGAACAAAAACTAAAGACACGAAAGTATAAAATCACTTTCAAAAACATATAAAACACTCAAAAATCTTTTTGGGTTTAATTAGCAAGTACTTGTGCATATACATCACATTTGAACATGTACAATCACACAAATGAGATAAGCATTAACTGAATCAAAGTCTTGTATATTGTGGGTGAGTATCAAGTGTGAAATAGTCCTTAGACCAGAGTGAAACTTCAATGATCAATTCAATCAAGTTATACACAACTGGTACTAAATCAAGTGGTCTATCTCTATTATAGAAATGAACATATATGACCTCCCACAAATTGATTACAAATCTTAGAAACTTTTCATTTGGCTTCTGCATAAATCATAACATTTGATCCTTTTTGGATAATACATCTCTTTTTGAGATCGGTGCTTGAAATTTTTGATATTTCAGCATTTAGAATTAGTCTTTGGCTATTTGAGCACCATACATTTCAAAACAAAAGTCGCTTTCCCTTTTTCCTAGTCAAATACAAGTATGTGCGACAGGCTTCTACAGCTCAATATCTCTTTTTCACTTTGAGATTTACATTTGGTAAGCTCTTTTGCAAAAACATAAAAATAAAGTGGGAAGAGATATAGGCACAAGTCTATGCAAGTATCAAGACCATCAAAACTATTGACCAATCATTCATGACAAGCTTGAATATCTATTTACAACAATCACACATAGTTTTTAAGATTTCCTCCACACAGATAAATGTGCATACATAACAAGCTAAGCTCATAAATGCACTACGCCATTAGTACAAAGGTACTGGGCCAAACTCACATGTGATATTCACAACACAAGTGATCAAACATTTTAAAGATTTTTCAATTTTTATGGGTTTTTAAATTTTTTGAACACACTAAAAAATAGAACAAAAACAAGATCAAAGTAAAAGCTTGTAAAAGAAACATGCTATAAACCAGAAGCAAATGTTACAAACTAAATTATGCATGTTGTGATGCATGAACATATGTCCCTAAACATCAGAAGTATTAATGCATAGACATGTTATAATGCTTATGCATGAGTACCTCTCTTCACCCACACGGGATGTGCGTTTGGGTGATATCCCTATAGGATTGGGTACAAGATTTAGGACTTTCAAATTGTCTAGTGAAGCTTTCCAAGCAAGTGGTGAATGCACCGATCATTTTCATTACGTCCATCACACTGGGATCACCATTTCGACCTCTTGATGACTCAACAGCCCAAGTCCTCTTATCATTTCTCTGGCCTTTTGACCTCTGATCACTTGCATTCTTCAATGCCCCCAGCTTATGACAATTCGGTTTGATATGTCCTTGAAGTCCACAGTGATGACAGAAATGTTGAATTCTTGGACCTCTTTGTGATTTTGAAGTGATTTCCCTTTGGCTTCAGACCTAACCATTGATTGGTTATGAGGCTTATTCAACACCCGTTGGTTAGCCACATTCTTAGGAGTAGAGGCAGCCACTATTGGTTCTTTGGCTTGCACAAACTTCACTTCCTTGGTGATTTTGATAGTTGAACTACTTGCTCCAGTATATCCCAATCCAGTTTTTTTGGAGAAAGGTTTTTGATGAGAAAGGACTTCATCAAGCTTCTTGGAGAGACTCGCTCTACTTTGGCATTAGCTTGAACCACCTTAAGCTTAAAGAATTTTATCTTTGAGTAGGCATCTATTAGCTCTCCATTCAACATCTCTATTTCACATTTGGCCTCCTTATATCGCACTACGAGACTTCTATAGTCCTCTGCCTTCTTCATCTTTTTAATAGCTGCCTTGGCCACCCTTGTATATTCTCCTGACTTCTCAAGTAGGGAATTGTAGTTTTCTTGAAGACCAGCTGAATCTTCATCTTCTTCAACATCCGATTCTTCTACAATTTCCATGGATTCCTCATCACTATTCTCCCCAAGTTCTTGCACTAGCAAACTTCGAGGACTCAACTTAAACAATAGTTATAAAAGCGGAGTAATTTCCTTCTCCATCATAGCTCTCTTCCGAATCTGAATTAGAAGAGTCCGAATCGCTAAGTGTTGTGGCATACACCTTGCCGTTCCCTCTTAGATAGTTGGGACACTCATTCTAGAGATGTCCATGACCATTGCATTCATAACACACAATGCCTTGAGGGGATTGAGAATCATTCCCATCTTTATTCTTAGACTCCTTTCTATCACCTTTGGAGGATGAAAACTTCCCTCTGTTGAACGGTTTCCCACTGTTTTTCATCTTTAGAAAATTTTGGAAGTTCTTTGCAAGAAATACTACCTCCTTCTCCACTCCATCTTCTTCAGAGGAATCATCCATCCTTTCAGAGATGGTTTTAAAAGCAAGAGATTTGCTCGACTTATGAGAAGGCAGCCTCAGCTCATACGTTTGGAGAGATCCAATAAGCTCTTGGATTTTAATCTCATCCAAATCTTTACTTTCCTCTATAGCTGTGACTTTTGCTCGGAAGGTCTCCGGTAAGGAACTCAAAACTTTTCTCACCACCTTAGCATCCTCAATCTTCTCACCAAGATTGAGCTTCACAATCACAATTTCATTGAGCTTCCCATAGAATGAATCAAAGGGCTCATCATCTCCCATTTAAAGCTCTTCAAATTTGGTGGTAAGCATCTGAAGCTTTGTGTCCTTCACTTTCTTTGTTCCTTCATAGGTGGTCTCCAATATCTCCCAAGCTTCCTTGGCTATTGTTACGTGAGAAATCCTATGAAACTCATTTGGAGAAACACCACAAAAAATTGCATTCAGACCTTTACTGTTAGCGTTAGTTGCTGCAAGTGCTGCTTTATCCCAAGTGGATTTAGCGGCCTCCGGCCTAGTCCATCCTACATCCACTGCATCCCAAACAGTATCATCAATTGAACACAAGAATGCTCTCATTCGGACTTTCCAAAAGGCATAATTACTACCATCAAAATATGGTGGAACATTTAAAGATTGAGACCGGTCCATCTCAAACGGGGTTAAGGATCATACTCGGGTATTTAAACCACAACGAGTGTACTCGCTAATTGAAAGCTCAAAAATGTGTTGAAAACATAAGAGCTGTTTAAACCCTCAAATTAAAGTTATGGCTCGATTGATTTTATACTAACTTAATACTAAGTGCAGAATAGTGTAAAAGCGAGCAAATAAACAAACAAGCTACTTTAATCCATAATCAAAGCAATACAGTAGTAAAATGGAATGTAAAAGAGTAGGGAAGAAAGATGCAAACACAAGATAACACGCTGATGTGTTATCGAAGAGGAACCGAAGAATTTGGCAAAAAACCTCTCTACCGCCCTCAAAGTGGAAATCGATCTACTAGACAATCAGTTGGGATACATGGGTTAGCAAGAGACCCTCCAAGCCTAATCTACCCGATGTACCTAAGCCCTCCAAGCTTCCACTCCAACAAGGCTTCTCAGAACTGTGTCTTGTCTAGTTCTCCAGATCCTGCAACAAGCTCCATGTTGCATCTGCCATCCTTGGCTTCTTCCAATACTTCATAGCAGCACCAAAACTTAACTTGAAACTCTGAAAGAGTGTGGTAAGTGTTTGGGCTATCAACCTCTCAATAGTATGAAAATGGAGAGGTAGGAGTTGAGGAAATTCCACAAGCAAATGTGTAGAGGATTGTGGGTATAACAATCTCTAACTCTAAAGGTAACGACTAGGGTTTTCTCTCAGAAGCACTCCTCAATATTTGTAGGTAATGTGGGTATATATAGTGTAGGCACAAAAATTGTGTATCAGAATGGACAGGCTGGTAGAACAGAATGTCTTGCGGGTGTCTCGTGGGAATGCCTTAACCGTGAGATACTTGCGAAACACTATTGTCTCCATCCTGACCTAACTCTTCGCATTCTAGCATGTGCAAGGCACATGAGTCACTTCGCAGGATGTTTAGTCATGAGCTACCCGCCAAAACTCTTTAGTCTTCAATTGCTTGAGTCTTCACACTCTCTTTCTCTCCATTACACAACCCTTACAATCAAATCCCACAATAAATACAAGGTACAAAAGATTGAACAAAATTACAATCAAATTTGGCACGGAATATAAGCCAACAAAAACATAGTTGTAGATAACAGCTTTACAATGAGGAAATGAGAGAAAATGAGAAAATATGAGGGTTTGAGAGGATGAGAGAATCAGAAAGTAAGGAAAAGAAGGGGGGGAGAGGTTTTTGTAGAGAGAAAAGAGAGAGGAGTTATAAAGAATATGAAGAGGTGAGGGAGATGAAGAGAATGAATAAGAAGAAAAGAAATGGTTGGAAAAAATGAAGAGGCGGGAACAAAATGATGGCTAAACTACGTGTAGTTTAGACCTCACCACTAAACTACATGTTGTTTAGTCATGAACAGTAAAAAAAAATAAAAATAAAATAAAAAAAATCTTTCTTTTGAATAAAAAGGAATATCTCAAGATTAACCCAATTTGACACAAAGTTATCAATGGACTCCCTAGTGAGGGGTAAAAGAAGTAGAAGACTCTTCCCTCGTTCAAGCACATTAAGAGCCATCCCAGTGGTTCAAGCACATCAAGAATAATCCCTAGTGGTTCAAGCACATCAAAGACCTTCCCAGGGGATCAAGCATATCAAGAACATTATCCTTAATAAGGAAGCAGAAGATTCTTCCTAAAAAAGGATCACACCTATCTAATATTGTACCCATAAAGGAAGCAGAAGACTTTTCCTCCATAATTCAGGCATATCAAGCATCATCCCCATAGAGGAGGCAGAAGATTCTTCCATCAATGGACCCGAGCACATTAAAGCCCAGTGAGGAAGCAAAAGATTCTTCCCCAAAGTATCCCTAGTAAGGAAGCAGAAGATTCTTCTCCAATGAGTCCCATACACCAAAATAAATCCCTAGCGAGGAAGCAGACGATTCTTCCCTAGTGGATTACACATCTACACAACTCCTCAATGAGTCCATCTGTACTACTCCTCATTGAGTTCCTCATCCACAAGCAAGTTGTGTGAGGCAAAAGATTTCTCCCCATGCATATCTACTCCTTAGCAAGTTTTCACCATCCATAGTAGATCTAATAATCAAGGCTACTCGTGCATATACCCTTCAAGAATTGAAAATGCAGGCAAGGTAGAAAAAGGTAGAGATAGTGATAGAAAAAGGGACCAAGGTCAACCCGAGGCAAGAACCTCACCAAGAAAGGTAGAGAAAGAAGTGAAGAAGAAGAGGAACAAGTCACTCAGAGAAGTTTAAGGCAAGAGCCCCAAATGGACATCACAAAGACTATATCCTTGTTTTGTTTGTTGGGTTAGCTCGTATTAGCACCCTTGTTTGTTTTTGTTGTTGTTGTTGTTGTTGTTTTTTTTTTTTCTTTTTCTTTTTCTTTTTTTTTTCTTTAAGATAATGAGTCACTCGCCATTTGCTTGCAAGTGGTAAAATAGGTTCTACAATAGTGAACCTATCATTGCTCATTTTCTTAGCAACAAAAGTGGGACTTCGGACATACGAATCCCATGTAATTCTTCGGAGTTGCACCCGCCCCATGTATGCGTGATGTGTGTCCTGTGCATGGGTTGCACCCGAGCCATATGTCAAAACAAAATGTTTTGTGTCTTATCTTTTTGATTTCATTAGTGAAGCTTATGAATCAAAAGAGAGGCATCTGTAGACAACGTATTTTGTACCTCTTACAACTTGGGCCTCTGCTCCCCAATGATGCTTTAACTCTAAGGCCCAAGGCCAGTTTAGAGCCCAATCAGATATTAAATTGACTTGAAGAGTGTTAAAATGGAAAATATAATCTTTTAAATGAGCAAAAATATATTTTTGGAAAATTAAATGACAAGTGGCCCATCTAGGCACATTCTTGCGTACACAGCTAGGGTTTCAAAAGCATAAGAAAGGCAAGTTTTCTGCAATAATGGCTGAGGTTTGAAATGAATCTCACATCATTTGAGAGCCGCTCCAAACCCCATTTTTCCACTATAAAAGCCTTACATGGTACATTTTCAAAGAACACAAAAAACCCAAGGGAAAAACATAAGATTCACTAGAAAATAGTGAATCAAAAGGGAGTTTTTCGTAAAACACCCTCAAGTCATTTTTTCTTTGATTGAGATCTTTTTTGGCCCAAATCATTTAAGTTTAAGATTGCCAATCACTATTTTAATGAATTGTAATAGATTTGACTGAGGGGAATGGTCAAAAATCAAGCTTAGGAGCTTTTGCTTTAAGGTATTCTTTCTGGCTTTTATCTTTTATTTTCTATCTTTCTTTTTCTTGTTTTAATCTTTTTTTTGGTTTGGTTTGTTTTCATACATGCTTGCTTAGTTTAGCCTTTTAGTTCTTTTCCTTTTTCTTTTTCTTTATTTTTTATTTTTATTTTTTGTATGTAAGTTGTTAATTTGTTATTTTAATGTTCTGCTCTGTTTTTGTGTTTTTTAGGTTTTCTGGGTAAGGATCTACATACACATGATCTAGCTTGCGCATGCAGATTGAATTCATGCATACGCAGACCTGTTCTAGCGTGCGTGATGCCGTTACCCAAAAACCCTAAATTCTTTTTTTTTTTTTTTTTTGCTTTCACATGTTTGTTTTGTTTAGCCTCTTTTTCATATGTTTTGAGCCCCATATTTGCTTGTCTACCTTTTAACATGTTTGTTTGTTATCACATGTTTAGGTTAGGTTTTAGATTAGGATTTTTCTTAGTTTTAATACCGTTCATTCACATGCTCATGCATTGATGGCATAGGTGCTATGCTACTGAGAGGTAAGTAAAGGGTAAGTCATACTAAATGTTCAAATAGTGTGTAAAACACATATAAACATTTAGACTCCCAATTTACAAAATATAAACACAAGCTTATAATCAAACAATGTATGTGCGAAATATGAAAATAAGTTATAACAAAGTTTGTAAAACAATCCAAACCGAAATTAATCACAACCACATCAGTAATTAAAAGGCAAAGATTAAGGGAAGAGAGATGCAAACATAAAGACAACATAGCGATGTGTTATCGAAGAGGAAACTGAAGTCCTTGGCAAAAAACCTCTCTGCCACCCTCCAAGCGGTCAATAATCCACTAGAGAATAAAGTTGGGATACATGAATAGCAGAAGACCCTCCAAGCCTAATCTACCCAGTGCACCTAAGCGTTCAAGCTTCTTACTCCAACAGGGTTATGTTGAACCTTGTCTTCTCTAGCTTACCGAATCCCGCAATAGCCTATTACATCAACCAAATGAATTAGTCCCTTCTTAACTGCTTTCCAAGCACCAAAAAGTCTACTCACAGATATGGGTATGGTGAGATTTGAATTTGCTTAATATACCTCTCAAGGATGTATCAATGGAAAGGGTGAAAGTAAAGGAATTTGGAGAATTAAAAGATGATTGTGGATGAGTCAATCTTGTTTTTCTCTAGGGTTTCTCTCTCAAAATTCTCTCTAGAAGCTCTCAACACTTCGATGGTACAAGGATATTTATAGTAGGGTGTACGGAATACGAAGAGTCAGTTAAAACCAAGCAGGGTGATCTAGCAACTCGAGCTTGCGACTAGAACGAGTTGCGAGCTAACGGCCTAGCTAGACTAGAAGTTTTTTCCTGTAGTGTGATAGCTGGCGTGAATTGTCAGTTCCCCTGGCATGCTTCACACATATGCCTATCTGACGACTCGCTAGTTGCGAGCCAGTCACGAGATCCGATTGCAAGACTCTTCTTGAGTACACACTCTTGAGCTTTTCTTCACACTCTCTTATACACTACCCTTACATGATTCCTACCTAAATACAGGTTTCTATATGCTAAATTACAAGCAAATTTGGCATGAAATAAAGCCAATGAAAATATTGAATAAATTCAACCTTACAATCTCCCCCTTTGGCTATTCCATGACAAAACCTGAAACAAACTCTAGACTTAACATGTGAGCTGTGAACAGTTGAACAAAACTCACTCACACTTAACTCTAGAATTTGTGAAGCTCTTGATACAAACAAGTATTTCCTGAAAACAATAACACAATACGATCATTGTAAGTAGAAAACTTGAAATGCATATGGAGCAAGCACAATGCGATCAAGCAAAAAGGAATGAAACAATCACTATAAATAGTGACCACAATGATCATTCACACAAGGGATGAATATCCAGACATGCAAGCTAATAAGCTCAATTGCAAAGTATCATTTGCATGTTCAACACTCAACCGATACAATAACACAAGGTAATTGCATCAAGGATAAAAATCCAACAAGGGCACAAGATCAGTACTTAAAGAAATGCATAACATTAATAGCAAGTTCTAAACTACAAAGCATGGGTACAAAATACAGATACTGAAAAACAACTGAAATAAATAAACTGAAGTACCAAAAGCTTTAAACAATAGCACAATGTAAATACCAAGAGTTATAAAAACTATAAACACATAAGCACAAAACAAGTCAAAACTAAAAGTATGTATGTATCGGTATTCTTCTTCTAAGCTCACACAATTCCCCTTTCAATATGCACACTTCCCATTCTTGTGTTGCTCTCCCCCTTGTTGTATGCCATCATCCAAACTTCTACAATGAGTTTGCTTTCCCCTTTTTGGCATGAATAGATAAAGGATGTCCTCTAGTTTTTGTTGAATAGCATCTAACTGTGTCTTAATGGTTGTGAGACGCATCTGAACTTAGTTGTTGGTGGAGAATAGAACTTTTTCAAATCCAGATATACGCTGATACAAACCTTCAATCAAAGTGGTCATCCTATCAGCTTGAGAGCTAGAAGGTAGAGGCTGAGTACTAGTTGTCTGCAACTCAGGAATGTGAGGAGATGCAGTCTTAGTATGCACAGGCATAGCTGATCCATGACCGGATGAAGTAAATGAATGAAAGATTCACTCTTAGGTGCTTTAAAGGAGTGACTCTTACTTGCTTGAAGAGATATCATGGATAATGGTCGAAGACGTGCCAGTATTGTTCTATCTATTGGTGGACAAACACCTTCAAGAACCATGATCTTTATGAGAAGACTACAAAAAGGAAGACATGTTCGTGGTGCCGTTCGAGCTGCTTTTTTCCCCATGGTCTGAAAAATGTGGGCACAAATGTCAATCGAAACTCGGTGATGAGAACAAATAGGAATTGTGCTCGGCTAAGGTTAATGAATGCAATGTTCGAGAATGGATAAAGGTTGAAGAACATGGTCAATTTGAGAGTTGTCAGATCGGGTGCAAACTTTATAGTTCCAATGGACGTGCCTTTGGATGAAATCTCATGATCTGGAATTTGAAGAATATCTTGTACCTTAGGAAGTCATTATATGGAGTGAGGTCTACATTTGCCGGTCTATTAATTTGAAGAACCTTTGCAATGTAGTCTGGATTGATGCTGAACTCCTTTCCTCGTACCCAACACTTCAACTCAACTCCAGTGCATCTAGAATTTGAATAAAATTCCTTAACCAATTCATCAATCAGGTCCTCAAAGTTCCCGAATAGATCAGCCCAATCTTTTACTTCAAAGATCCTAGGATAAATGTTGTTCTCAAGGTATCAAATTTTACAACCCTTTCTACCATAGTTGGAATATCTTAAAAAATGCTTGAGAAAGTTTGTGAATCAAGGGGAGTCCTAAATCTGTCACTATTAGAAGCTGAAGACGAATGTTGAGTCCGTTTTGAAACAGGGGATGATGGAACATCAGTTATAGGCTCTTTTCCTCAATAGGGATGATGAGACATCTGTAAAATAACATACACACAGTAGAGAACCAATTGCAAAACCACAAGACACAAACATAAACTTGATTAGATCCAAGTTAGTCCATGAAATAAACACACGTTGTTATTTAGAAAGACATATCACTTAAACATGGTAAATGAACCAAGTATGTAGCATTTAAGCTAGTATTTAAGCATGAGCAACACTGATGTGTGTGGTTTGCATATATGATGAGTGTACAGACATTACTAAGCACAATATAATCTATGAAATCCACAGAAACACAAGTAACTGTCTTTGAGACAATTTACTATGAGCATGACTTGCATAACACAGTACTATCACGATACACTACTAAAAAATGAGAAGCATACACAAAAACATGTGAACCAAGCATCATACAACCACGATCAACAAAACCCATATAACAAACTCAAAAAAAATTACCTAAACCATATTCGAACAACACATTTTTCAAATCTCAACATCTACTCAAAAATTAAGAAATTAAGGGTTATAACCATGAAATACTTTGAGAAAAATGAAGAACCCATTAGTACAAAGGTACAAAGCAAAACATGCTTGTGACAATACACAATGATGTTGATCAATCCAGGAAGCTAAAGAAGAAATAGGTTCGGCGTAACCCCGTTGGAGCAAGAAGCTTGAAGGGCTTAGGTACTTGGGTAGATTAGGCTTGGAAGGTCTTTTGCTATTCATGTATCCCAACTACATTCTTTAGTGGATTATTTGACCGCTTGGAGGGCGGCAGAGAGGTTTTACGTCGAGGACTTCGGTTTCCTCTTCGATAACACATCGTGTGTTGTCCGTGTGTTTGCATCTTCCTTCCCTTTATCTTTGCTTTATATTTATTGCTATGGATGTGTTTATATTTGGCATAGATTAGTTATCAATTCTGTGATTGGCTTATGTTCATGTTCCACACATTAATTGTCTGATTATAAGCTTGAATTGATATTTTATTATTTGGGGTTTAAACGTTCAAGGGTGTTTTAGACACATATTGAACTTTCAGAAGGATTTTCCACACTATCTTTGAGTCCTCCGTTTTCTCACCCAAATTGAACTTGCCAATAACCACCTCTAAATGCACGAAAATGTGTTAAAAATTAAAAAGCTGTTTAGACCCTCAAATTAAAGTTATGGCTCGATTGATTTTACTCTAACTTAATACTAAGTGCGGAATATAGTAAATGTGAGTGGATAAACGAATAAGCTACTCTAACCCATAATCATAATAACACAACAGTAAAATGAAAGGTTAAAGAGTAGGGAAGAAGAATGCAAGCACAAGATAACACGCCAATGTGTTATCGAAAAGGAAACTGAAGAACTTGGCAAAAAACCTCTCCGCCGCCCTCCAAGCAGTAATCGATCCACTAGACAATTAGTTGGGATACATAGGTTAGCAAGAGACCCTCCAAGCCTAATCTACCTAATACAGCTAAGCCCTTCAAGCTCCTACTCCAACAAGGCTTCTCGAAATCGTGTCTTGTCTAACTTTCTAGATCCCGCAATACGCTCGATTGCATCTACCAAGCCTCACTGGCTTCTTTTGGCAATTCCCCAAAGGTTCCCAAGATCCAAAATGCTCTCTACACTCTAAATAGGTGTGAGTTGTGTTTGAGTACAAATCTCCTCTCAAGGTATGACAATGACAGACAGAAGGAGAAAAGGCTACAATGATTTATCACTAAGGCTAAGTAGCTTTCTCTCTAAAAGATGGGTGTGCGTGTTGTAAAAAACCTATCTACGATTTTTCTATCTAAATGGCCTCTTTGCAATCTGTGGGCAATGAGGGTATATATAGTATGGGTGAAGGGTAAGAAAGTCACTCTTAAAAATCCTCTAGGCAGAATGTTTCGTGACTACCTCGTGGGAAGGCCTTACCCACGAGATACTCGCGAAACTAGCAGCCTGGCACGACTCTTCAACTTCCAGTCATGTGCTTCTCACATGCCCTTTTCGCGGGAACCCTTCTTGTGAACTTCTCGCGAGCTAGTCACGAAATGCACTGATTCTTCAATTAAGCTTGAGTCTTCACCAACTTAATACTAAACTCAATACAATAAAATCCCACAAAATACAAGGAAATAAATTAAAGCAATTACAACACATTTTGTCATGGAATAAAGCCAATATAAAATATAGTTGTAAATCACAACTTTAAAATCCCCCTTTGGCTATTTCGTGACAAAATACCCTATAACAGACTCTAGACTTAAATGTGAATTTGGGAATAATGGCAAAACTTACTCACACCTAAATCTAGAAGTTGTGATGAACTTGGAACACGTATACCTATAACCTGAAACACTTGCACAAAACACACTAGACCCTTAAGGTAAATCAAGTGATAAAATGACAAATATAATGTAACAAATAAATTGCGATCAAGTAAACATGATATGAAACATGTGAACAACTTAATCATACACTAAAATAGTCATATGAAAATGACCACAATGATCATATAGTAAAGCAAATGATCATCCGACCATGCAACTAATAAAGCACAATGGCATAAGGATGTATGCATGTCTAACACAAAAGTATGATGCGATGAGAGCAGCAAAGCATAGATACTAAACATAACTCAAAGCACCATACAACAACGAGAAAATAAGCATAAAGTAAATCAAGGTTTTCTAAAAAAAAAATATCTTCTCCCCCTTAGTATATGCATCTCCCCTATGGCTTTTGTTAGGATTAGTGCCCTTAAATCCTATTGTATGATGCTATGTATGATATTAAGTGTGACATTACGTATGACATTATGTATGACTTAATATTGTGTTAAATAAAGTTGTTTTATTATTATTATCTGAAATAATGGTAACATGAATATTCATACATTATCACATAGTCCATGAGATGCATAGTAGGTGATTTATGTGATTTAGTCACAGAAGATATAAGTCACAAGTTCTTTATAAACTCAAAATTATAATTCATAGTCGGTGATGAAATTGGGCATTTCATCTACGAAGACTATAACATATCAATTACGATGATTTGTCTTGATCATGGAAGTGGAGACTTCTAGTTGATATGTTGATATGTTTTAAAAGTTAAGACATATTGACCTGAACCACTATGAGATTTGTTATTCTCCTAAGGACTGTCAAATGAATAATAAACCTCACGACTTATATTTGCATGAACTCTTAATCCTAAGAGAATAATGGACTTGATCATGAAATGTAGGTTACTTTGATATATCAGGAATGAGATCTAAAGTAAAGGTCAAAACCTTAGTATGTTGGGCAGCCATATTTAGTGTTGATGGAACATATATTATTAAGATGGAATTCATAGTCTCTTAGCGGAGATATAAAATATTCCTTGAGATAAGTTTAATGAGTTTGTTATTTAGAGAGTTAGGCCTAACCACATTGGTAAGAAATTAGTAAAGTATATATATATATATATATTTATGAAATTGGTTTTCATAAATATATGAAGAATAACTTAAAATGATTAAACCAGGTACTCAAGGATTAAGATGTAGTAATCTACAAAATGGCAGTCCACATTTGTGACTTTGTATTACTACGAATATTTTATGAAGGGGTTTGCATGTACAATAAAGTCTTGGGATATAATTTATAAATAAGGCCTAGAGTGCAACTATATTTATATAGTAGTATTAAATATAGTTAATGGTAACTTTGGACTTGTCAAGAATTGATAGTGATGGAAATTTAGACCCCTTAAACACACAGATTGCGTAGCTTAGATTAATTAGCCAAGTTGTTACTTAGTCAAATTAAGCAATTCTAGGTTAAAACAATCTAAACAATCATATCAAGATATAAAGCAGCGGAAAATAAATAACACAAGATATGATCACCCAGGAAACCACACGGTAAAAACCTGGGGAGGATTTGACCCACCGATCCTCAAGGCTAACCTGAATTCACTATGAAAGAATTGAAGTTCGTACAAAAGGACTACAAGCTCCCCGCTCGACTTCCTAATGCTACCCACCAGTAGAACTTCCTGACACGACCACGCGCAGGCTCCGAATCCACGGACTACTTCTTTCTTGAATTCTTCAATCAGCTACAAGCTCCCCGCTTGCTTTTCTTTTAATCTCCAATGGTAGCAACCTTGTTGATCATCAAGATGTTGAAATTATCTCTACCTTAAAAACCCTAAGTTTATGTGAAGGAAAGCTCCTCAAGGATCTCACAAGAGATTCACATAAACCGCAAATATGAGCAACAAAGACTTAGAGAGGTTTGGGTACAAAACCCTAAAAATAAAAGGAGGCACAAGAGGCACTCTAATCTCTCTCTCAGAAGTCCCAAAAACGTTCTAGGGTTTTCCTTATATATAGAAGTGTTTTACTTGAACCCCAAGACGTTTAAATAGAGTTTGGGCTGAACTGGAACTCTGCAGAAAAATAAATCTGTACGTGGTTCGATCGATCGAGTCTAATTTTCGATCGATCGAGCCTTACAGATTTAGTCCAATAAATCTGCACTCACTCGATTCCAGTTTTACAAATAAACATACTTTGAGCAAGCCTAAACAAGACTAAACAACCTGTTTTGATCATGGTTTGCCAACACTACACATTAGAGTTCTAAATACATAAAATCCTAAATCTTTAGAACCTAACAGATAGAAAAGCTCAAGGTCCATTGGAGCTAGTGTCTTATTGGTCCTTTTTGGTTCCACTCCAAGCCACATACTTAAGCCCAATTGGAAAGACCCAAAAGGCCAGTCTAATTAGATAATTGGTTGGATACAAAAGTAAAAGAGTACAGAATTATTTGTGAGTGAAAAACATCATTGAAAGGTGGTGTGTATGAGAGTGTAAGTCACTCTTTTGATTTTCCTTTTGTAACTAATTGAGAGTCCATACTTCTTGGGCGTTAGTGGAATTGAAGTGAAGATTAAGAGTATTCCTAATTGCTTCGATCTTTGTTTTGAAATTCACCGCTTCAAGGTATGCTCTCTTATATTCGAATTCTGAAAATTGCATAGTGTATGTTATAGATTACGAATGAAGTAGATTCGTTCATCTTCCGCTGCATACATACTTATTTCCATCAATTGGTATCAGAGCGGTCTTCAATTTCTAATCTGTTTAACATGTTTTATGAGTTTTAGAATCAGAGTTGATAGTTTCATATTGTTAGAAGATTATGTTTTTTAATTTTCTGCATATTGTTGAAACTATGATTTGAAGAAAACTGAAATTGATGTTATGATGTTGTTTAAATTTGAATTTAAGCACGTTAAATTGATTTTTAATGCTATAGCATCAATGGAATTTAGTTTTGACATCAATCTCTATCTGTAATGTTCATATGTTGAATGTTTGTTCGTGAAACATGAAGAAAACTGCCTTAGAAAATTTTTGAAAATTTGAGTTTCGCGATTTTCGATCGATCGAAAATCACTTTCGATCGATCGAGTGAGACAGTGATCAGACTTTTTAAATAGATTGATTTTCGATTGTTAGTCGATTGATCGAATCTGTTTTTCGATCAATCGAGAGGCAATCGAGTATCAATCAAACAAGTCAGAAGGTCAAGTTCGAATTTTTTAATTTTTTCGATCAATCGAGGGGCACATTCGATCGATCGAAAGAAATAAAATCAGAAATTTTTCTAAGTGTTTTCACATGTAAAAGTACTAAGACTATCTGTAATTAGATTATGCATGTTTTATAATTAAAAACCTTTTCTTTAAAACATCTAGTGGGAGAGAGATACAAGGGTTGGATCTCACGGCTTCCATTGTTGGTTCATAGTAGTGTGAGATATATATTTTGTCTTTGCTTTGAGCTTAGCATTCCATGTGGAGAGTATTTATTTCATTGTCCTATAAGATTGAATTTCTTGGTTTATAGTGGTTTGATCAAACACCTTGTCTTAGCCTTGAGCTTTCCATTCCATGCGGATGGTGTTTTGTATCATGGTACTACAAAATAGGCCTATTAAGGGCATGAACTATGGCTACACATAATTTTAGACAATGGTATACACTAGACTAAATATTATAATATCCTCTATACTGAGTTGTTACTATCATTATTTAGAGGCCAAATGTAAAACAGCATATCATTAGTGTTTGATAAGAGTTATCATGATAGCACTAATAATGAGAATAGTTCTCAATCAATCATAGTATTTTATATTCACTCTATGTTGAGGGATATTGAATATGGGATTGGGTTGTCGATGCATATATTATATTATGGTTTTATTAAGGTTCCATACTATATGTTTATATGCTAAATTGATAATGTCCAGTTTACTTATTATATTCATGTTTATTGTTTTCAGATTTGAACATGGTATCTTTTAGCCCATTTGTTACTATTCTTAATCAAAACAAACTGACTGGATCCAATTATGTTGACTGGAAAAGAAAATTGGACATTGTTCTTACTACTGAAGAGCATAAGTATGTTCTTACGAAACCATGTCCTAACTTTCCTTCATTAGATGCTCCTTCTGAGGAAAAATAGCGATATGATCGTTGGCAGAAATCTAATGAGATGGCTAAGTGCTACATCCTAGCATCTGTCTCAAATGTTCTACAGCATCAAGTGCATGATGTAGAACTAGCTTCAGACATTATGCTAAGTTTGAAGAAGATGTTTGGTGAGCAAGGCTGTTTTGCAAGGCAAGAAACCATGAGGCAAATTTATAATACCAAAATGACTGAAGGAAGTTCAGTAAGGGAGCATTGTCTTACAATGATCTCTAATCTGAACACATTGGAGGTTTTAGGTGCCGATATTGATGGAGAATCCCAAGTGGATATGATACTCCAGTCACTACCAGAATCATTCAAGGAATTCAGACTTAATTACAATATGAACAAAAAGGTTTATACATTGTCTGAATTGATGAATGAATTGGTAGCGGCGGAAGGCATCCTTGGTACTTCCAATGTTGGTGAAGTTTCTACTTCTCAACCAAAGACGAAAGGTAAGGGTAAAAAGAAGAAGAAGAAGAAGAAGAAGAAGGACTTCACCAAGCAAGAGGGTAAACAAATTGCCTTAGGGGTTGCTAACAAAAGAAAGAAGCTCAAAGGAAAATGTTTCCATTGTTGTGAGAAAGGATATTGGAAGAGAAATTGTCCAATATTCAAGGCTATAAGGGTATGAATAATACATTCCTTCTAGAAATATGTTTGGTACAGAATCCCACGGATTCTTGGTGTGTGGATGTAGGTTGTACTAATCATATCTGCAATTCCTTGCAGGGGTTTCAAGAGACCAGAAAGCTTAAAGAAGGGGAGTTGTTTCTTACTTTGGCTGATGGGAGCAGGATTCCGGTTATAGCTGTTAGAGTGTTTAATTTATGTTTTAAGTCAAGAGTTTTAGTATTGGAAGACTGTCTATATGTACCTAATGTTCGTAGGAATTTAAATTCTGCTACTTACTTAGGTAAACATGGATATTGTGTTATCCTTAAAGACAATGTTGTAATAAAGAAGGGTAAAGTGTTTATCTGTTCTGGCAATATTATGGATGGTCTTTATATTTTAACTCCTGATAAGCATGAATTATGTAATTTTGAATTAGATAATAACTCACACGTGAAATTATTAAAGAGAAAGTTTCCTTCTACTAGTGATGCATATCTTTGGCACTTGCGTTTGGGTCATATTAATTCAAATGGAATTCAAAGACTGATCAAAGATGGACTCTTAGAGCCCATGGACTTTGATGAATTTCCAGTTTGTAAATCTTGTTTGGAAGGTAAAATGACAAAACGATCTTTTAATGTAAAAGGTAGAAGAGCACAAGATTTGCTAGAACTAGTGCATTCTAATGTATGTGGTCCTATGTCAATCTAGGCAAGAGGTGGCTATGAGTATTTCATCACATTCACTGATGATTACTCTAGATTTGGTTATGTGTACCTAATGAAACGGAAGTCCAAAGCTTTTGAAAAGTTCAAAGAGTTTAGAGCTGAAGTTGAGAATCAATTAGGCAAACACATAAAGGTCATTCGATCTGATCGAGGTGGTGAATACCTTCTTGGGGATTTTAAGGATTACTTAACTAAAAATGGGATTGTATCCCAATTGATTGCGCCTGGAACTCCATAACAAAATGGTGTAGCAGAAAGAAGGAATAAGACTCTTTTAGATATGGTTAGGTCCATGATGAGTTATTTAACTCTACCTATTTCTTTTTGGGGATATGCCTTAAACACTGCAATGTATCTTCTGAATTTAGTACCTTCGAAGTCTGTTTCTAAACCACATGTTGAGTTGTGGAATGGGCGTAAGCCTAGTGTGAGACATCTCCATATTTGGGGTTGTCCAGCACGTGTTAAAACGAAAGTCTGACAAGTTACAGTCTAAAACAGAAATGGTTTTCTTTGTAGGGTTTCCAAAAGGAACTGTTGGAGGTTTATTCTACAGTCATAAAGATAATAAAGTGTTTGTTAGCAGAAATGCCAAATTCTTGGAAAATGACTATATGAATAATTTTACTCCTAGAAGTAGAGTTGTATTATCTGAAATGAATGAACCTGTAAATAAACAACCAATGGATGAAACTAGGGATGATGTGACTGTATTAGATACACTGCAAGATACTACTAATGAGATGTCTAGTACACAAGTACCTCGTCGTAGTGGGAGAATTGTTCGGCCTCCTATAAGATTCATAGGTTTGGAAGAAACTTATGAAGCTATCTTTGAAGAGGTTGAATCAGATCCCTACACTTATGAAGAGGCAATGAATGATATAGATGCACATCATTGGGTCCAAGCTATGAAATCTGAATTAGATTCCATGTATTCCAATCAAGTTTGGGATCTTGTAGAGGCGCCTAACGACATTAAACATGTTGGTTGCAAATGGGTTTACAAGAGGAAGAGAGGGATAGATGGAAAGGTTGAAACCTTTAAAGCAAGGCTAGTGGCGAAAGGGTATACACAAAAAGAAGGTATTGATTATGACGAAACCTTTTCTCCAGTAGCAATGCTTAAATCTATCAGAATTCTCTTATCCATTGCTGCTCATTTTGATTATGAGATTTGGCAAATGGATGTCAGGACTGCATTTCTTAATGGCAATCTTGAAGAGGAAATCTATATGATGCAACTGAAAGGTTTCATAGCTAAGAATCAAGAGCATATGGTATGCAAGTTAAAAAGGTCCATTTATGGACTTAAGCAAGCATCTATGTCATGGAACATCAGATTTGATCAAACAATCAAGTCAATTGGTTTTGAGCAAAATCTTGATGAATCATGTGTGTACAAAAGACATCGAGATAAAGTAGTAATGTTCCTAGTGCTTTATGTTGATGATATTCTACTCATTGGAAATGATGTAGGGGTAATGTCATCAGTAAAGGTTTGGTTGTCAAGCCAATTTGATATGAAGAACTTAGATGAGGCTAACTTTATTCTAGGGATCAAGTTTTGGCAAGATCGCAAGAATAGGATGTTAGGCTTATCACAAGCTAGATATATAGATAAGGTTCTAGAACGGTTTAGCATGCAAAACTCCAAGAAAGGATTACTTCCTTTCAGACATGGAGTTCCTCTGTCTGATGACCAAAAGCCTAAGACTTAAGAGGAAGAAGATTTGATGAGACAAGTTCCTTATGCTTCGGCAGTGGGAAGTCTTATGTATGCCATGCTTTGTACTAGACCAGATATGTGCTATTTAGTAGGCATGGTCAGCTGATATCAATCAAATCCAGGACCAAAACATTGGCAAGCTGTAATGCATATTCTCAAGTATCTACGGAGAACGAGAGATTATATGCTCATTTACTGAAGTGAGGATTTGATACCTATTGGCTATACAGATTCAGACTTTCAATCAAATCTAGATTTCAGAAAATCCACATCAGGATGTGTTTACCTTAGGAGGTGGAGCCATAAGTTGGTGGAGTATTAAGCAGTCTTGTATTGCGGACTCCACCATGGAAGCAGAATATGTTGCTACTTGTGAGGCAGCAAAAAAAGCTGTATGGCTCAAGAAATTCCTTTCTGACCTTGGTGTAATAAGAATGGAGCAAGTTCCAATCACATTGTTTTGTGATAACAGTGGAGCAATTGGACAATCTAAAGATCTAAGGAATCATAAGAAAGGAAAGCACATTGAGAGGAAGTACCATATCATTCGAGATATTGTTGCCCGTGGAGAAGTGGTGGTAGCAAAGATTGAAAGTGCAAATAATCTAGCAAATCCATTTACTAAAGTCTTGCTTCAAAAGACTTTCGAGTCACATTTGGAGGGAGTGGGAGTTAGATTAATGCACAATAGTCTTTAGGGCAAGTGAGAGATTGTTAGGATTAGTGCCCTTAAATCCTATTGTATGATGCTATGTATGATATTAAGTGTGACATTGTGTATGACATTATGTATGACTTAATATTGTGTTAAATAAAGTTGTTTTATTATTATTATCTGAAATAATGGTAACATGAATATTCGGACATTATCACATAGTTCATGAGATGCATAATATGTGATTTATGTGATTTAGTCACAGAAGATATAATTTACAAGTTCTTTGTAAACTCAGAATTATAGTTCGTAATCGGTGATGAAATTGGGCATTTCATCTGCGAAGACTATAACATATCAATTACGATGATTTGTCTTGATCATGGAAGTGGAGACTTCTAGTTGATGTGTTGATATGTTTTAAGAGTTAAGACATATTGAACTAGACCGCTGTGAGATTTGTTATTCTCCTAAGGACTGTCAAATGAATAATAAATCTTACGACTTATATTTGCATGAACTCTTAGTCCTGAGAGAATAATGGACTTGATCATGAAATGTAGGTTGTTTTGATATATAAGAAGTGAGATATAAAGTAAAGGTCAAAACCTCAGTATGTTAGGTAGCCACGTTTAGTGTTGATGGAACATATATTCTCATGATGGAATTCATATTCTCTTAACGGAGATATAAAATATTCCCTTGAGATAACTTTAATGGGTTTGTTATTCAGAGAGTTAAGCCTAACCACTTTGGTAAGAAATTACAAAAGTATATATATATATATTTATGAAATTGGATTTCATAAATATATGAAGAATAACTTCAAAGGATTAAACCGGGTACTCAAAGATTAAGATGTAGTAATCTATAAAATGGCAGTCAACATTTGTGATTTTGTATTACTACGAATATTTTATGAAGGGGTTACATGTACAATAAAGTCTTGGGATATAATTTATAGATAAGGCCTAGAGTGCAACTATATTTATATAGTGGTATTAAATATAGTTAATTGTAACTTTGGACTTGTCAAGAGTTGACAGAAAAGCCTAAGGCCCATTAGAGCTAGTGTCTTATTGGTCCCTTTTGGTCCCACTCCAAGCCATATACTTAAGCCCAATTGGAAAGGCCTAAAAGGCCAGTCCAATTAGATAATTGGTTGGATACAAAAGGAAAAACGTACATAATTATTTGTGAGTGAAAAACATCATTGAAATGTGGTGTGTATGAGAGTGTAAGTCACTCTTTTGATTTTCCTTTTGTAACTAATTGAGAGTCCACACTTCTTGGGCGTTAGTGGAATTGGAGTGAAGATTAAGAGTATTCCCAATTGCTTCGATCTTTGTTTTGAAATTCATCGCTTCAAGGTATGCTCTCTTATACTCGAATTTTGAAAATTACATAGTGTATGTTATAGATTACGAATGAAGTAGATCCGTTCATCTTCCGCTACGTACATACTTATTTCCATCAACTTTCTCCCCCTACGAATGTGCACAAGGTAGAATTTCTCCCCTTAAGAATGTGCACATGAGTCATATAGAAATGATAATACACAGTATACTCTCTTGTATACTCTTCCCTTTTTTGTCATGAATAGACAAATCAAACAAGAGGAATGAAGGAAAGAAAAAAAGATATGAATAGGGGTAAAAGATGATGTATGAGGGGTGCAAGATGAATGAGAAAATAAAGCTCAAATGAAAGACAAAAACATTTTAAAAAATGCTACGGAGCATAAAGAACATGACATGTTAAGGATGATGGATCATGATATAGACCTAGGCATGACATAGACACAAAGAAATGTTATATGTGCTAAAAGGTCTAAAAAGACTTAACTGGCATGAGTGAATACAAAACATGTCAAGTGTTCAAGTGTGTGCAACAAAGGTGCATCTAGTGTGCATGTGAGATGCATGACCAATGCATAAGCAAGCACTTAAGGGGAAAGTGTATAAAACATGCCACCAATGATCAAAACATGATAAATATGAATAATTATGGTGATCCCCAAAATTTGGTACTCATTGGAGTCCAAAACAATGAGAAAATGTCATTTAGGCATTTTATCAAACACTTAGAGTACACACACTGCACATGTATGTTAAACAATGCATGAACATATGAAAATCTTGCCTAAATACATGTTATTTTTGCCACAAGAGGCCAACTTCCAAAGTAAATGATCATTTAAACAATACCCAATCAAAAAGATTGACAAAAAATAAGTTTTCGAACTCCTATTTGAGAAAATCCCAACTATGAACATAAAACCCCCAAAAATATAATCTAAGGATCAAAATCAATGAAAAGAATTAAAGATTACCTTAGAGATGTTAATGGAATGAAAAAAAAAATTGAATTTAGTTGGGTTTTGATGTAGAAACATGAAAATTAGGGTTTAAGAGAAGATGAGAGAAGTTTGAAACAAATGTCCCATGAAATGCCCTTTAAAAAGCTGATCTGAAAATTTTTGCGAGAAGCTTACTCACGAAATTTTTCGTAGGTAAGTCTTACTCGTGAAATAGTCACGAAACAGTTGCGAAAGTCTTTGTCCAAAGTTGAAAAACTTGAGAATTGGACCATTTAACTCCCAATTGAGCTTACACATGAAATAGGACGCGAAAACACTCAGAAAACATGTTTTTCATACAAAAACAACTTAAAAAACTTTGAAAAACATAGGTAATACAAATCACTTCCAAAAGCAAACAAAAATAATAAAAATCTTTTTGGTCTGATCTACATATGGCTGAGTACACACACATCCTATTTAAACATGTACAAACACACAAATGAAATAAGCATTCATTGAACATTAAACTTGTGTATTGTGTGTATGGATTAGGTGTGGAATAGTCCTTAGGCCAGAGTGAAACTTCAATGATCAATTCAATCAAGTCATACACAACTGGTACTAAGTCAAGTGGACAATCTCAATTATAGAAATGAGCATATATGACCTCCCACAAGAAAATGACTACAAATCTTAGGAGCTTTTCATTTGGCTTCTATACAAATCATAACATTTGATCTTTATGAACAATACATCTCATTTTTAGATCGGTGCTTGAAATTTTTTATAATTTACCATTGAAAGTTAGCCTTTGGCTTTTTTAGCACCATACATTTCAATACAAAAGTCGCTTTCCCTTTTTCCTAGTCAAATACTAGTATGTGCGACAGGCTTTTGCAGTTCATAATCTCTTTTTCATTTTGAGATTTACATTTAGTAAGCTCTATTGCAAAACCATAAAAGTAAAGTGGGAAGATATATAGGCACAAGTCTATGCAAGTATCAAGACCAACAAGACTATTGAGCAATCATTTATAACAAGCTTGAAGAACTATTTACAACAATCACATAGAGTATTCAAGATTTCTCCCACAAAGATATATGTGATGGAAAACAAGAGTCTACGCAGCAGAAAAATTAAATTGACGGATCTACTTCATTCATAATTGTCAACATGTGCCATATAAGTTTCAAATTTAGAGAACAAAGTTGTGTACCTTGAAGTAGTGAAATTCAAAACCGAAAATTCAGAAGTTCTTGAGAAGACTTTCAATCTTCACTCCAATTCCACTAACACCCAAGATGTGTAGTCTCTCAATCCGATATATGAGTTTGTTCTAAAGAGAATTGAAGAGTGTCTAACACTCACATACATACCAATTCATTGTCTCATTATTAAATCTGTATGTTTCTTTCTATATATCTGATTATCTAAATGGGCTAGCCTTTTGGGCCTTTCCAATTGGGCTTTAGAATGTGACTTGGAGTGGGACCAAAAGGGAACAAATAAGACTCTAGCTCCAATGGGCCTTGGGCTTTTCTGTCAACTCTTGACAAGTCCAAAGTTACCATTAATTATATTTAATACCACTATATAAATATAATTGCACTCTAGGCCTTATTATTAAATTATATCCCAAGACTTTATTGTATATGCAACCCCTTCATAAAATACTCATAGTAACACAAAGTCATGAATGAAGACTGCCACTTTGTGAATTACTACATCTTAATCCTTGAGTACTCAGTTTAATCCTTTAATGTTATTCATTATATATTTATGAAATCCAATTTCATAAATATATACTTTAGTCTCACTAAAGTGGTTAGGCCTAACTCTCTTAATGACAAATCCATTAAACTTATCTCAAGGGAATATTTTGTATCTCCGTTAAGAGACTATGAATTCCATCTTGAGAATATATGTTCCATCAACACTAAATATGTGGCTGCCCAACATACTGAGATTTTGACCGTTACTTTAGATCTCACTCCTGATATATTAAAGCAACCTACACTTCATGATCAGATCCATTATTCTCTTAAGATTAAGAGTTCATGTAAATGAAAGTCATGAGATTTATTACTCGATTGACAGTCATTAGGAGAATAATAAATCTTACAGCGGTCCAGTTCAATATGTTTTAACTCTTAAAACATATCAAAATATCAACTAGAAGTCACCACTTCCATGACCAAGACAAATCATCTTAGTTGATATGTTATAGTCTTCGCAGATGAAATGCCCAATTTCATCGCCGACTATGAACCAAATTTTGAGTTTATAAAGAACTTGTGATTTATATCTTTTGTGACTAAATCACATAAATTACATACTATGCATCTCATGGACTATATGATAATGTCCAAACATTCATGTTACCATTATTTTAGATAATAATTAAACAACTTTATTAATTACAATATTAAGTCATACATCATGTTATACATAATATAATACATAGTATTATACAATAGGATTCTAGGGCACAAATCCCAACAATCTCCCACTTGCCCTAAAGACTAGTGTGCATTAATCTAACTCCCATTCCCTCCAAATGCGACTCGAAGGTCCTTTGAGGCAAGGCTTTGGTAAAGGGAGTTGCTAGATTATTTGCACTTTCAATCTTTGCTACCACCACATCTCGACGAGCAATAATGTCTCTAATGATGTGATACTTTCTCTCGATGTTCTTTCCTTTCTTGTGATTCCTTGGATCTTTTGATTGTGCAACTGCACCACTATTGTCGCAAAACAATGTGATGGGAACTTGTTCCATTCTCATTACATCAAGGTTAGAAAGGAATTTCTTGAGCCATACAGTTTCCTTCGCTGCTTCACAAGTAGCAACATATTCTGCTTCCATGGTGGAGTCTGCAATACAAGATTGCTTGATACTCCTCCAAGTTATGGCTCCACCTCCCAAGGTGAAAACACATCCTAATGTGGACTTTCTGAAATCTAAATTCGATTGAAAATCTGAATTTGTATAGCCAATGGGAATTAAATCCTCACATCGGTAAACAAGCATATAATCTCTCGTTCTCCGAAGATACTTGAGAATATGCTTTACAGCTTGCCAATGTTTTGGTCCTGGATTTGACTGATATCAGTTGACCATGCCAACTGAATAACAAATATCTGGCCTAGTACATAGCATGACATACATAAGACTTCATACTGCAGAAGCATAAGGAACTTGTCTCATCATATCTACTTCCTCTTGAGTCTTAGGCTTTTGGTCATTAGACAAAGGAACTCCATGTCTGAAATGAAGTAATCCTTTCTTGGAGTTTTGCATGCTTAACCATTCTAAAACCTTATCTATATATCCAGCTTGTGATAAGCCTAACATCTTATTCTTGCGATCTCGCCAAAGCTTGATCCTTAGAATAAAGTTAGCCTCACCCAAGTCCTTCATATCAAATTAGCTTAACAACCAAACTTTTATTGATGACATTACCCCTACATCATTCCTAATTAGTAGAATATCATCAACATAAAGCACTAAGAATATTACTACTTTATCTTGATGTCTTTTGTATACACATGGTTCATCAAGATTTTGTTCAAAACCAAATGATTTGATTGCTTGATCAAATCTGATGTTCCATGACCTAGATTCTTGCTTAAGCCCATAAATGGACCTTTTCAACTTGCATACCATATGCTCTTGGTTCTTTGCTATGAAAGCTTTTGGTTGCATCATATAGATTTCCTCTTCAAGATTGCCATTAAGAAATGCAGTTTTGACATCCGTTTGCCATATCTCATAATCAAAATGAATAGCAATGGATAAGAGAATTCTGATAGATTTAAGCATTGCTACTGGAGAAAATGTTTCATCATAATCAATACCTTCTTTTTGTGTATACCCTTTCGCCACTAGCCTTGCTTTAAAGGTTTCAACCTTTCCATCTATCCCTCTCTTCCTCTTGTAAACCCATTTGCAACCAACAGGTTTAATGCCATTAGGTGCCTTTACAAGATCCCAAACATGATTGGAATACATGGAATCTAACTCAGATTTCATAGCTTTGACTCAATGATGTGGATCTATATCACACATTACCTTTTCATAAGTGTAGGGATCCGATTCAGCCTCTTCTGAGATAGCTTTATAAGCTTCTCCCAAACCTATGAATCTTATAGGAGGTCGAACAATTCTCCCACTACGACGAGGCACCTGTGTACTAGACATCTCATAAGTAATATCTTGTGGTGTATCTAATACAGCCACATCATCCCTAGTTTCATTCATTGGTTGTTCTTTTACAGGTTCATTCATTTCAGCCAAAACAACTCTACTTCTAGGAGTATAATTATTCATATAGTCATTTTCCAAAAATTTGGCATTTGTGCTAACAAACACTTTATTATCTTTATGACTATAGAATAGTCCTCCAACTGTTCCTTTTGGATACCCTACAAAGAAAACCACTTCTGTTTTAGACTGTAACTTGTCAGACTTTCCTTTCAACACATGTGCTGGACAACCCCAAATATGGAGATGTCGCATGCTAGGCTTACGCCCATTCCACAACTCAACAGGTGTTTTAGGAACAGACTTCGAAGGTACTAAATTCAAAAGATAAATTACAGTATTTAAGGCATATCCCCAAAATGAAATTGGCAGAGTTGAATAACTCATCATGGACCTAACCATATCTAAAAGAGTCCTATTCCTTCTTTTTGATACACCATTTTGTTGTGGAGTTCAAGGTGCAGTCATTTAGGATACAATCCCATTTTCAGTTAAGTAATCCTTAAAATCCCCGAGAAGATATTCACCATCACGATCAGATCGAATGGCCTTTATGCGTTTGCCTAATTGATTCTCAAATTCAGCCCTAAACTCTTTGAACTTTTCAAAGGTTTCAGACTTCCATTTCATTAGGTACACATAACCAAATCTAGAGTAATCATCGGTAATAGTGATGAAATACTCATAACCTCCTCTTGCCTAGATTGACATAGGACAACATACATCTAAATGTACTAGTTCTAGCAAATCTTGAGCTCTTCTACCTTTTGCATTTAAAGGTCGTTTGGTCATTTTACCTTCCAAACAAGATTCACAAACTGGAAATTCATCAAAGTCCATGGGCTCTAAAAGTCCATCTTTGATCAGTCTTTGAATTCTATTTGAATTAATATGACCCAAACGCAAGTGCCAAAGATATGCGTCATTAGTAGAAGGAAACTTTCTCTTTAATGATTTTACATGAGAGTCATTATCTAATTTAGAATTATATAATTCATGCTTATCAGGAGTTAAAATATAAAAACCATCCATAATATTGCCAGAACAGATAAACACTTTACCCTTCTTTATTACAACATTGTCTTTAAGGATAACACAATATCCATGTTTACCTAAGTAAGTTGCAGAAATCAAATTCCTATGAACATTAGGTACATACAGACAGTCTTCCAATATTAAAACTCTAGACTCAAAACATAAATTATAAACACCAACAGCTACAACCGAAATCCTGCTCCCATCAGCCAAAGTAAGCAACAATTCCCCTTCCTTAAGCTTTCTGGTCTCCTGGAACCCCTGCAAAGAATTGCAGATATGATTAGTACAACATGAATCCACACACCAAGAATCTGTGGGATTCTGCACTAAACATATTTGAAGGAGAAATGAACTTTTCATACCTTTATTCTTGGCAGCCTTGAATTTTGGACAATTTCTCTTTCAATATCCTTTCTCACCATAATGGAAACATTTTCCTTTGAGCTTCTTTCCTTTGTCAGCAACCCCTAAGGCAATTTGTTTACCCTCTTAGGTTGTGAAGTAGAAGCTTCACCTACATTGGCTTCAACATTAGAAGTACCAAGGATGCCTTCCACCGCTACCAATTCATTCATTAATTCAGACAAAAAATAAATCTTTTTGTTCATATTATAATTAAGTCTGAATTCCTTGAATGATTCTGGTAGTGACTGGAGTATCATATCCACTTGGGATTCTCTATCAATGTCGGCACCTAAGACCTCTAATGTATTCAGATTAGAGATCATTGTGAGACAATGCTCCCTAACTGAACCGCCTTCAGCCACTTTGGTATTATAAATTTGCCTCATGGTTTCTTGCCTTGCAGAACGGCCTTGCTCACCAAACATCTCCTTCAGACTTAGCATTATGTCCGAAGCTAGTTCTACATCCTGCATTTGATGCTGTAGAACATTTGAAATAGATGCTAGGATGTAGCACTTGGCCATTTCATTAGATTTCTGCCAACGATCATATCGTTGTTTTTCCTAAGGAGGAGCATCTAATGAAGGAAAGCTAGGACATGGTTTAATAAGCACATATTTGTGCTCTTCAGCTGTGACAACTATGTCCAAATTTCTTTTCTAGTCAACATAGTTGGATCCAGTCAATTTGTTTTGATTAAGAATAGTAACAAGTGGGCTAAAAGATGCCATGTTCAAATCTGAAATTAATAAACACGAATATAATAAGTAAACTGGACATTATCAATTTAGCATATAAACATATAGTATGGAACCTTAATAAAACCATAAAATAACATATACAACAACAACCCAATCCCATATTCAATATCCCTCAACATAGAGTGAATATAAAATACTATGATTGATTGAGAACTATTCTCATTATTAATGCTGTTATGATAACTCTTATCAAACACTAATAATATGCCGTTATACATTTGGCCTTAAAATAGTTATAGTAAGAACTCAGCATAGAGGATACTATAATGTTTAGTCTAGTGTATACAATTGTCTAGAATCATGTGTAGCCACATTTCATCCCCTTAACAGGCTTATTTTGTAGTACCATGACACAACACCCTTCGCATAGAATGCAAAGCTCAAGGCTAAGACAAGGTGTTAGATCAAAACACTATAAATCAAGAAATTCAATCCTGTAGTACCATGAAATAAATACTCTCCGCATGGAATGCTAAGCTCGAAGCAAAGACAGTATATCTTTCACACCACTATGAACCGACAATAGCGGCCGTGAGATTCAACCCTTGTATCTCTCACCCACTAGATGTTTTAAATTAAAGGTTTTTTTTTGTTTTTTATTTATTTATTTTGTAAACATGTGTAAACTAATCACACACAGCCTTGCACTTTATACATTTGAAAACACTTAGAAAAAATTCAAAATTCCCTTCAGTAGCATTTTCGCGAGTATCTCGTGACTAAGCTCTTCTCGTGAAAATGAAATAGTGAAAACACAAAATTCAGACAGAAACTTTCGCTATTGCCTCGCTAATATCTCACGACTGAACTCTTCCCGTGAAATTGAGATTATGCAAAATAGTGAAAACTCAAAAATCAGATAGAAACTTTCGCTACTGTCTCGTGACTGTTTTGCGAGTAAAGCTTACCCGCAAAAAGTTTTGTGCTTCAAAAACATTTCTTGCAAGTAACTTCGCGGGAAGCTAACTCGCGAAAAACCTGTGTTTTCAGTTTTTGAAGGCAAAAATCTGAACAGTTTTCTACCGTTTTCTATGAACAAACTATCACCATATGAACATGATTGATGGAGTTTGATATCAAAACTGAAATTCATTGATGTTATAGCCTTAAAGTTCAATTTAACATACTTAAATTAAATTTAAACAACAACATAACATCAATATCATTTTTCATCAAATCATAGTTTCAACAAACATGCAGAAAATAAAATACATATATAATCTTCTAACATCATGAAACTATTATCTCTAATTCCAAAACTCATAAAACATGTTAAACAGATTGGAAATTGAAGACCGCTCTAATACCATTTGATGGAAAACAAGAGTCTACGCAGTGGAAAAATTAAATTGACGGATCTACTTCATTCACAATTGTCAACATGTGCCATATAAGTTTCAGATTTAGAGAACAAAGTTGTGTACTTTGAAACAGTGAAATTCAAAACCGAAAATTCAAAAGTTCTTAAGAAGACTTTCAATCTTCACTCCAATTCCACTAACTCCCAAGATGTGGGGTCTCTCAATCAGATATATAAGTTTGTTCTAGAGAGAATTGAAGAGTGTCCAACACTCACATACATACCAATTCATTGTCTCATTATTAAATCTGTATGTTTCTCTCTATATATGTGATTATCTAATTGGGCTAGCCTTTTGGGCCTTCCCAATTGGGCTTTAGAATGTGGCTTGGAGTGAGACCAAAAGGGAACAAATAAGACTCTAGCTCCAATGGGCCTTGGGCTTTTCTGTCAACTCTTGACAAGTCCAAAGTTACCATTAATTATATTTAATACCACTATATAAATATAATTGCACTCTAGGTCTTATTATTAAATTATATCCCAAGACTTTATTGTGCATGCAACCTCTTCATAAAATACTCGTAGTAACACAAAGTCATGAATGAAGACTGCCACTTTGTGAATTACTACATCTTAATCCTTGAGTACCCGGTTTAATCCTTTAATATTATTCATTATATATTTATGAAATCCAATTTCATAAATATATACTTTAGTCTCACAAAAGTGGTTAGGCCTAATTTTCTGAATAACAAATCCATTAAAATTATCTCAAGGGAATATTTTGTATCTCCGTTAAGAGACTATGAATTCCATCTTGAGAATATATGTTCCATCAACACTAAATATGTGGCTGCCCAACATACTGAGGTTTTGACCGTTACTTTAGATCTCACTCCTGATATATCAAAGCAACCTACACTTCATGATCAGGTCCATTATTCTCTCAGGATTAAGAGTTTTGTAAATGAAAGTCGTGAGATTTATTATTCAATTGACAGTCATTAGGAGAATAATAAATCTCACAGCGGTCCAGTTCAATATGTTTTAACTCTTAAAACATATCAACATATCAACTAGAAGTCACCACTTCCATGACCAAGACAAATCATCTTAGTTGATATGTTATAGTCTTCGCAGATGAAATGCCCAATTTCATCATCGACCACGAGTCAAATTCTGAGTTTACAAAGAACTTGTGACTTATATCTTCTGTGACTAAATTACATAAATCACATACTATGCATCTCATAGACTATATGATAATGTCCAAACATTCATGTTACCATTATTTCAGATAATAATTAAACAACTTTATTAATTGCAATATTAAGTCATACATCATGTTATACATAATATAATACATAGTATTATACAATAGGATTCTAGGGCACAAATCCCAACAATATGTGCATATATAACAAGCTAAGCTTGTAAATGCACTACGTCATTAGTACGGAGGTACTAGGCCAAACTCACATGAGATATGTGCTCAAACATATACAATCAAACTTTTTGAATTTTTCGCTTTTTATGTGGTTTTGGTTTTTTACTCACACAAAACAGTAGCAAAAAAGTAAGATCAAAAACAAAAACACAAAAAATGCATATAAAGAGATGCATGATACACAAATGCATGACAATGAAGGGTCCTACAAAGATCAAAAGAATTAGATCAAGGACCAAAAGAGTAAAAGCTTAACCATAGAAACCTTTCCTCATCCAAACAGAATAATTATTTGGAATGAGTGCCTCATGAGAAGTGAGACGAGAGTTAGAAGAATGAGAACCGGAGATGCACATAGTTAAGGAGTTAAGAGCATTAAACACTTTCTTTAACAACATGCTATTTTCACTCAAATCCAGTTTACTCCTTTTAGCACAACTTCCAAGAAGTTCGAGTTTCTCTTTTCTTTTTATTCTTTTAAGAGCATGAAACTTAGAGCAATGAGGTCTTAGATGACCAAAGGCACCACAATGGTAACAAACAATGTGTTTAGGTCCACTAGGCTTTTTAGGAAAGGATCTAGCAACATGAGTTTGTTCTCTCTTTAGCTTAGTACATTGAGGTCTTATATGACCAATCACACCACAATGGTGGCAAGTAGGAACAAACTTAGATCCACTCAATTCCCTAAGATCGGACCTAAATAGAGGCTTAGGCTTAAGAGCCTTTCTCTTGACCTTTTGATTTATTTTGTGTGGAGGAACGTACACCGGTTTGTCCTTTGAGGTAGAACACACAATAGGCACACAATCGGGTACCACAACATGATTGCAACAAATAATTTCATCCTTATTAGCAATAGGTTCAACAATCAAACACTTAGCATGAATCTTAAGAGATTCATTTTCACATTTAAGATCATTAACAAGTTTGTTAAACAAAACAAGTTTAGCATCCAAGTCCATATTCAAACATTCAAACTCTTTCAACTTTTCAAGAGAATTTTCAACAAGCTTCTTATACTTTTTAACCAATTTGTTGGATTCATTGAGCTTAGCAATCAAATCATCATTTTCAAAATGATGCTCAAATTCTTATGAAACTTCTTAGCTCCTTTCTTCAAGAGTTTGTTAACATGTCATTACAATTACGAGGATTGACACTCATAGAGGCATTTTCACAAACACATGGCATGTTACAATTAATAATATTCATAGAAGCATACAAATCATTATCCATGGCAAAACACATAAGGGGTCTAGGATCACACTTAGGTAATGAAACCAAAACAAGTGTACCCGCTTTGATACCAATTGAAAGCTCGAAAATGTGTTAAAACAGAAGAGTTGTTTAGACCCCCAAATTAAAGTTACGGCTTGATTGATTTTACTCTAACTTAATACTAAGTACGGAATAGAGTAAATGTGAGTAGTTAAACAAACAAGCTACTCTAACCCATAATTATAATAACATAGCAATAAAATGAAAGGTTAAAGAGTAAGGAATAAGAATGCAAACACAAGATAACACGCCGATGTGTTATCAAAGAGGAAACCAAAGAACTTGGCGAAAAACCTCTCTGCCACGCTCCAAGCAGTAATTGATTCACTAGACAATCAGTTAGGATACATGGGTTAGCAAGAGACCCTCCAAGCCTAATGTACTCGTTGCACTTAAGCCCTCTAAGCTCCTACTCCAACCAAACTTCTCAGAACCGTGTCTTGTCTAGTTTTCTAGGTCCCGCAATATGCCCGATTGCATCCGCCAAAGCCACACACTCTGAATAGGTGTGGGTTATGTTTGGGTACAAATTTCCTCCCAAGGTATGACAATGGGAGAGGGAAGGGGAAGATGCTACAATGATTTCTCACTAGAGATGAGTAACTCTCTCTCTAAAAGATAGGTGTGTGTATTGTAGAAAACCTGTCTAGGGTTTTTTTTCTCTGAATGGCCTCCTTACAATTTGTGGGTAATGAGGGTATATATAGTATTGGTGAAGGGTAAGAAAGTCACTCTTAAGAATCCTCTATGCAGAATGTTTCGTGATTACCTCGCGGGAAGGCCTTACTCGCGGGATACTCATGAAACTAATAGCCTAGCACGACTCTTCAACTTCCAGCCATGTGCTTCTCACATGCCCTTTTTACAGGAACTCTTCTCGTGAACTTCTTGCGAGCTAGTCATGAAATGCACTGATTCTTTAATTGAACTTGAGTCTTCACCAACTTAATACTAAACCCGATACAATAAAATCTCACAAAATACAAGGAAATAAATTAAAGCAATTACAACACATTTTGTCATGGAATAAAGCCAATATAAAATATAGTTGTAAATCATAACTTTATAACCTTATTCAGCTTACCATAGAATGAGTCGAATGACTCGTCTTCACTCATTTTCAGCTCTTCAAATCGAGTGGTTAACATCTGCAACATAATATCTTTCACTTTCTCCATGCCTTCATACGTGGTCTCTAATATTTTCCACGCCTCCTTGGCAATAGTAATGTGAGATATCCTGTGAAACTCATCTGGAGACACACCACAAAAACTTGCATTTAAAATTTTACTGTTAGCGTTAGCTGCTGCAAGGGTTGCCTTATCCCATGTGGATTTAGCAACCTCCGGTTTAGTCCATCCAACATCAATTGCATCCTAAACAGTTTCATCGATGGAACAAAGGAATGCCTTCATGCGGACTTTCCAAAATGCATAGTTGCTTCCATCAAAATATGGTGGAGCATTGAGTGATTGAGATCGATCCATCTCAATGGGGTCAAGGATCGCACTTAGGTAATTAAAACACAACAAGTGCACCTGCTCTGATACCAATTGAATGTTTAAATAGTGTGTAAAACACCTACGAATGTTTAGTCCCCCAATTTACAAAATACCAACACAAGCTTATAATCAAACAATGTATGTGCAGAATATGAAAATAAGTTATAACAGAGTTGGTAAAACAATCTAAACCGAAATTAATCACAACCACAGTAGTAATTAAAAGGCAAAGATTAAGGGAAGAGAGATGCAAATGCAAAGACAACACAACGATGTGTTATTGAAGAGGAAACCGAAGTCCTCGGCAAAAGACCTCTTTGCTGCCCTCCAAGCGGTCAATAATCCACTAAAGAATAAAGTTAGGATACATGAATAGCAGAAGACCCTCCAAGCCTAATCTACCCAGTGCACCTAAGCCCTCCATGCTTCTTGCTCCAACAGGGTTATGCCGAATCTTGTCTTCTCTAACTTACCGAATCCCGCAATAGCCCATTGTATCAACCAAAATGAATTGGTCCCTTTTGGACTGCTTCCCAAGCACGAAAATGCCCTCTCACAAATATGGGTATGTTGAGATAAGGATTTGACTAATGTACCTATCAAGGATGTATCAATGGAGAGGGTGAGAGTAGAGGAATTTGGAGAATCAAAAGATGAAGATTATGGATGAGTCAATCTTGTTTTTCTCTAGGGTTTCTCTCTTAAAATTCACTCTGGAAGCTCTCAACATTTTGTCGGTATAAGGGTATTTATAGTAGAGTGTGTATGGAATGTGAAGAGTCAGTTACAACCAAATAGGGTGATCTAGCGGCTCGAGCTCGTAATTGGAACGAGTCGCGAGTTTAAGTTGCGAGCTAACGGCTTGGCCAGATTGGAAGTTTTGTCCTGTAGTGTGACAGCTGGTGTGAATCTTCAGCTCCCCCGGCATGCTTTACACGTGTGCCTATCTGGCGACTCGCCAGTCGTGAGACAGTCATGAGTTCCAGTCGCGAGTTCCTATCGCGGGACTCTTCTTAAGTGCACACTTTTAAGCTTTTCTTCACACTCTCTCACACACTACCCTTACATGATTCCCACCTAAATATAGGGTTTCTAAATGCTAAATTACAAGCAAATTTGGCATGGAATAAAACTAGGTAGCAACTCCTTTTTCTCTATCTCGGTCTACTCAGCCAAGGTGTACTCCCTAAAAATGGCACCAACCGAGCGTTATGCCCATAGTGGTGACTCCGCTGGGGATAGAGAGTTTGATTCCAATGTGTCCTCTTTCTTAATCTTATTAAAGGCTTGTTCAATACTTGTTTGCACACACTTCACTTGGTTCTTTTGTCCCTTTACCTCGGTTGGTGATTAGTGGGAAGATGAGTATGCTCCATTCGGGCCAAAATCTTTTGAAGTTCATTCCACCAACTCAAAATGTGTGCCATTGCCTATGATGGGCTTTGAGTACATTAATGGTTTGCCACCAATCCACAAAGGTCCACTTAGGCCCTTGGTTGGAATCACGACCCACCTAGTTGTGAGTGACGTAATGATCTATCCCTTTAACTTTATGGAACCTACCCACACTTAGAGAGATCCTAGATCCCATCAAAAAGAGGATAGCCTTTATATCTCTTGTTTGGTCAACCATATATCTTGTGCTCACCTAATTCTAAAGGAAAAATAAATATAAAATCTGTAAAATTGAAAGATGACCTAAAAGTTATGGCATACCCTTATATATTTAGGATAAAAGAAAAGGAGTTCTTTCATATAAGAGGCTTATCCCAAAGTCCAAAGGTATATTTTAACTTGAAAGGTTTATAAAACCATAGCCTAATTGCTATCATAAGCCCAAATCAAGAACCTTAGGCTTAAGGTAACAAGTATGCTATGGACTTAGCATCCAACATCCTACAAATCAACATGAAATTCCCTAATCTTGGGCACTTTATTGTATGCCTATGCCCAAAATGATGAGAAGTTCATGGACTTTGAAAGGAAGACCACAAGAGTAAAATCAAAGCATTAATGTAAATGGATTAAAGCCCAAAGGAAACAAGGGGCAAAATTCATGAGAGGAAAATGAGTGATCTTGTAACTGGCCTTCATTAAAATGAACTTGAAGACTTTCTAAGAACATCTAAACTTAAAAAGAACCTTTTAATTGGGACATGGACCTAATAGAGATGGGACTTATTTTCAGGCACCATTGCACGACCAAGATCAAGAAAACATGTCTCTACTCCTATTTGGGTTAAAGAGAAACACAGATGACACTTGGTTAAGATTGAGGACACACATCAAGAAGAAGTATTTAAAGACAAAGAATCATCTCAAGTAACAATGGCCACTCCAATTGATGATGAGATCTCACAAAGGATATTCAAGGAAATGGAAGAACAAAGTGATTTTCACAAAAAGATGGGGAGATGATCATCCCCTCTCATTTGACTATTAGGGCATATGACAATACTTCAAGGAAGGTTATGGGAACATTCAAAGCTCCTTGCAATATCGGTTCATTGGAGACAATTATGGAATTCCATGTAAAAGGCATGGCTTCATCCCATTAAGGCTATTTTTTCTTCTCTACACCAAAAGATGAAAAACTCATAGAAGGGAGGTATTGTTGTGGTAATTGGTGACAGTGAAATCCTAGCCATGTCTATGGACTTGAAGAGGGAGGAAGTGAGCTCTAAATGAGTGACTTTGAGTTTGTAAACATGGTTGACTATGGATTGAAGAATGAAAGGTATACCACAGATTTGCTCCCATATTGTAGCCATAAGGTGATTGCAATGATGAAGAACATGGGGTATATGCCTGGTATGGGTCTTGGAAAAGAAAGAAGGGGTGGTTGAATTCCCCGATTTCAAGACTTAACTCACCAAGAAGGGTTTGGGATTCTTTGAAGGTTGTGAAAAGAACCTTGGTACCTTTAATGGAAACTTCATGAAGGAAGGAGGAGACTTTCCTTTTTGTGGCTTTCCCAAACTTTTGATAGGTAAGGATGGAAAAATGTATCTGGGTTAGGAGATGTTCTTCAACGAGAAGCTTACTTTCAAGGAGAAACCAACTATAGTAATCAAGGAAGTTCAAGAGGAAGTCAACTAGGTGGACTACATGGATGTTGAAGCAATGGAAACTATGTTGAAGATTAAGGGGGACTTGTTCGCTTCACCAATGAAGAGCCAAATGATCCTTCTAACTTCATCATGCTTGTTGTAGGGCACCTTGATAATTGGACTTTGGTGGGGTTTTCTAACAATGAAGGGAAGAATTTTTGTAATTCAAGATCCAATGTACTTTTCAACATTTTCAGTAGGATGAATTCTGATTTGATTTATTTTGATGTGTCCCATAATATTGAAATTCTGGACTTAAATGATTCTAATGAATTTGAAAATGAAATTAATAAACAATTAGAAAAGAAAACTGAACCTATGGAACCAACTTTTGAAACTATTAATTTGGTAAATGATGAGAGTCCATGCTTAATTAAAATTAACTCAACCCTAAATAAGAAAGAAAGAAAAGATCTCAAAGAGCTCCCCATAGAATTTCAAGAAGTGTTTGCATCGCCTTATGAAGATATGCCCGGTATTGATCTCGACATACCTCAGCACCACATTGATACCCATGCTCACTTGGTGCCCATTAAGCAAAAGTTGGGGTGTATGAGAATTGAATGGCTCCTAAAGATCAAAGAAAAAGTCATAATGCAATTGAAAGTAGGGTTCATCAAATCCATACACCAGGCTAAGTGGATAGCTAATGTTGTCCCGTACCAAAGAAGGATGGAAAGGTAAGAATATGTGTGGATTTCATGGATTTAAACAAAGCTTTCCATAAGGATGATTTCCCTCTTCCTCGTATAGATGTTTTGGTAGATAATACGACTGGTAGTGCCTTAATGTGTTTCATGGATGGTTTCTTTAGATATAACCAAATCAACATGGCTCCTAAGGGTATGACTAAGACCACCTTCACCATAGAATTGAGAATCTATTGCTACACGGTAATATCATTTGGGCTCAAGAATGTGGGAGCAACCTATCAAAGGATGGCCACAGCTTTATTACAAGACATGATGCATAATGAGGTTGAGGTTGAGGTGTATGTTGATGAAATCTAAGGACAAGGAAGGACACATCATTAAATTGAGAAAGTTCTTTGAAAGAATCAATGAGTATTGATTGAGGTTGAACCCCCAAAAGTGTACTTTTGGAGGTCAAACAGCTGGGAAATTGCTAGGCTTCTTGGTAAGTGATAGAGGGATAGAAGTTGACCCATCAAAGATCAAAGCCATATTGGAGATGCCTCCTCCCAAGAGCAAGAAGGAGATAAGAGGATTCTTAGGTCGACTGCAATACATTAACCAATTTATTACCAAACTCATTTCCACTTGTGAGCCAATCTTCAAGCTTTTAAAAGATAATGAACCTCATGCATGGAACGATGAATGTTAGAAAGCCTTTGAACTTATCAAGGAATATCTTCCCCATCCACCCATCCTAGTACCCCCAAAGCAAGGGAAGTCATTACTACTATACCTCTCCATCATATGAGATGTAGTTGGAAGCATGTTGGCATAGGATGATGATGGTAAGAATAGGACAGCAGTGTACTATTTAAGCAAAATATTCCATGATTATGAGACCAGATACACACTGATAGGGAAATCATGTTTCACACTCATATAGGCTGTGCAGAAGTTGAGACACATCATTCTAACATTTTAGATATGGATAGTAGTAACAATGGACCCATAGAAGTACCTATTTAAGAAACCTGCTTTGTGTGGAAGATTTTTAAGATGGTTGATCCTATTAGTAGAATTTGATTTAAAGTATGTGGCTAGAAAAACAATCAAAGGAAGCAACATATCAAATTTTTGTGCCGAGAACCCCATAAAATGAGATGATGGAAAAGAGGATTTCCCAAATGAGGACATTTTGGACATCGAATGGGGGGCATGGTAGGTGTACTTTGATGTAGTCATAAGCCAATATGGGAATCGGGTAGGAGTACTTTTGACCACCCCTAACGGATCTCACATACCCTTAGCAGTTAAATTAAACATTAAGGTGACTAATAGCATGACAGAATATAAAGCTTGTATCACTGGAATGGAAGATCTTTGGGAATTAGGGGTAAAAGAAGCAGAAGTCTTTGGGGACTCGACTTTAGTCATAGCCCAGGCATAAAAATTGTGGAAAGTAAAGGAAGAACATTTGAAGCCTTATCAGAATTATTTAGAGGACTTGACCAAAACCTTTGATAAGATTGAATACATTATCATCCCTAGGGCTCAGAATCAGTTTGCAAATGCCTTGGCTACTGCTAGGACATATGTGATTCACTTATTAGGAACATATGTCACTACTTTTTGTAATTGGCTAATCTTTTGACAAAATGCACTTTACTTATATTGGGGTAGATCTAGGATGTATTTAATACTTCAAAAAATAGTGTTTCAAGATCAAGTGTTGAAGACATGCAAGTCTGTCCAAGATTCAAGCTAAAGAAGTGCTTATCATTAAAGCTCGACAACTAACCATCTATCGAGCTTAAGAAGCTGTTCCAACCCGTGGCTCAACAGTTGCTCGACAGCAGCTCGACAGATAGGCATCTGTCAAGGTTTATGAAAAATAGAATTTCAGATCTATTTTGACTCTAATCCGTGATTATGTGTTTGGGCTTTCTTTTCTCACAACCCTAGACATATAAAATGATTATTTTAAGGACCGTCAAAGAGGACACAAGTTGCACAAGTGTTGAGCAAAGTTTGTTCAAGCAAATTGTGACCGGAAATAGAGTTTTTCCCTAGTTCATCATTCTTGTGAAGAAATTACTGTGTTTGTGCAATGTAGGGTTTTGTAACCAAGCATCTTCTTGATCTTCATCATTGATGAACTGAAGAACTTTGCAACCAACAACCTTCTCTAGTTCGTGATTGAAGTCGCGTACTGGGATCTGCACAATTGGTTAGTCACGTACTAAGAGCCGTGCATTAAAAGGAGAAATTGTTACTATAGAACAAGTCCAATTGAGTATTGGGGTAAGGGTTCAACTGTAGGTTGGTATAAGGTACTGGGATTCCTTTACTTGTAATCACTTGTTGTGTTAATAGTAGAGTTTCAAGAGTGGTGACCTTAAAGTCACCCGGTGGGGTTTTTGCCATGTAAGTTTTCCTCATTCGTAAACAAATCACCATTTCAATTTATTTTCCACTGCATACTTAGTTTAATTAGTGATTTGTTTGTACTACCACGCGTTTGCATGTTAATTTGATTAATTAATTAAACTTGGCTAATTAATCAATTAATTCATCACAAGGGGTCAATTCGTTTTTGGCCTATCAAGTGGTATCAGAGCAGACACAATCTAATTAGGGTTAATCTTTGCTGTGCTAATCCATTGACCCCTGTTTGTCATGGGTAAAGGACAGTCTTTAATTATACCTCTTTTATATGATGACACTAACTATGCATACTGGAAAGTATACATGAGAGGTTTCTTGCAGTCTTTAGATGAGAAGGTGTGGCAAGTTGTAGTGATTGGCTAAACCAAGCTGAAGGAAGCACTAGCCGATTGGGATGATGCCAAGATCAAGATGGAAAACTTTAACAATAGGGCATTGAATACTTTATTCAATGTAGTCACTAATGAAAAGTTCAATAAGATATCCTCTACTGAAACTACAAAGGAGGCATGGACCATTCTCCAGAAAACCTATGAGAGAACCAAGGCTGTTAAAGATTCAAAGCTTCAGAGGCTCACTACAAGCTTTTAAGAAATCAAAATGGAGGAGGATGAGTCGTTTGATGAGTTTTATGCCAAGCTCAAGGACATAGTGAACTCAGCTTCCAATCTTGGGGAAACCATTCCTAAACCCAAGATTATGAGGAAGGTGCTCAGATCTCTACCCAAGAGATTCCATGCCAAGATTACGGCAATCGAGGAATCAAAGGATATTGACAAGATTCCTTTGACAGAGCTAGTTGGTAATTTGCAGACCTACGAGCTAGGGTTAACAAGAATTGGCAAGTCGGGTAAAGGCAAGAGCATGGCATTGAAGGCCAAGAGCAATGACACTGATGAGTCTTCAGATAATGAGGATTCTAAGATGAAGTCCTACATTACAAGGCAATTCAAGAATTTCATGAAGAATGCCAATGGGAAAGGCTTTGACAAGGACCGTAGGCAATCCAGTTCTTCACAGTTCAAGAGCCAAGACAAAGGGAAGAAGGATGCTAGGGATGGCGGTCAATACACTATTCTTGTAAGACCTAAGTGCTTTGGGTGTCAAGGCTTTGGTCACATGAAACAAGAGTGTCCTACATATCTCAAGAGCACTAGGAAGAGCAAGGCACTTGTTGCTACCTTGAGCAACACCGAGGCTGAGGATGATTTTGAAAATGAGGATGACGGAATCTTGAATGCCTTCACTACCACTGTCAATCCTACTGAGGGGATTGTTGAAGACGTGGACGAAGAAGAGGACTTGGTGGAATCTAGGTTCAAGAAGATGGATGATCAAGATGATATCCACATAGCCTATGAGAAATTGTACAAAATGTCTAAGAAGCATTAGAAACTTTATAGGCTGGCCACCAAGAAGCTCAGTGATGTGGAACTTGATCGTGAAGAGCTTTCCACAAAGTTTGATGAAGCCAATCAGACTATTGGAGCATTGAGGTTTGAAAATAATTTCTTGGCTGAGAAGACCAAGAAACTAGAAGAGGAACTGTTTCAAGTCAGAGCTCAATTGGAGAGGATTTTAAGTGTAAAGCTTGATGAGATGCTTAGTCTTCAGAAATCTGCTTCTAATCGAATAGGTTTAGGGTATGGTCTTTCTTATTCTAATATTGCTTCTACTAGTTCTACTGTTTTTGTTCCTCCTACTAATAATATTGAAATTGATAACAATGATGATAAAACTAATTTAGCTAGTGAGAACATAGACAAAGTTAAATCTATCTTAGAAGCTCCCCCTAAGCAAGATAAGAAAGAAGCTAAAAATCCTAGGGCTAAGAAAGCTAACTCTCAAAAGCCTAAACAAAAGAAGCAGTATCTCTGTCATCATTGTGGTGTTGCCGGTCATACTCGACCAAATTGCTCTAAAAATCCTCTCTTGCTCCTCTTGGAGATCTTCTCAAAGCCCCCATGTTGCTATCGAGCATATGTGTTTTCACTTGTTAAGAACATATGTCATTTGTTTATATAAATTGGCTAATCCTTTGACAAAACGCACTCTACTTGTAATTGGATAATTCTAGGTGTTTTTAATACTTCAAGAAACAAGGTTTCAAGATCAAGTGTTGAAGTCATCAAGTCTATCCAAGAAAAACAAGCTAAAGTGCAAATTCATTAAAGCTCGACACTTGCTCGATAACTCCTCGACACCTTGCTATCTGTTGAGATTTATAAAATCAGATTTTCTGATTTAATTTCTTGGGATCCGTGAATGTGTTTTTGCGCCTTCTTTTCTCCTAACCCTAGACATATAAAATGATTATTTTAAGAGCTGTTAAATTGTACAGAAGTTGCAAAAGTATTGAGCAAACTTTGTTCAAGCAATTTGTGATAAAAGACGAAGTTCTTGACCTAGTTCATCTCTTCTGAAGAAGTTGCTGTGTATTTGCACCAAAACTTTTTGTGACCAAGCATCTTCTTAATCTTTATCGTGTAGGAGGAACTGAAGAATCTTGCAGCTTACCTCTCCTTCTAAGTTGGTGTTGAAGTCGCGTACTAGGATCCACGCATTGGTTAGTCACGTACTTGGGAGCCGTCCATCAACGGTGGGAACTGTCACTACAGAAGAAGTCCAATTGGGTATTAGGGTAAAGGTTCAACTGTAGGTTGGTAAGGTACTTGGGATTCCTTTACTTGTAACCGCTTGTTGTGATAATAGTGGAGTTTCGGGAGTGGTGACCTAAAAATCACCCGGTGGGGTTTTTGCCGTAAGGTTTTTCCTTATTCGTAAATAAATCACCGTGTCATTTAATTTTCGCTGTATATTTATTTATTTGGTGATTTGTTTGTGTTATCACGTGTTTGCATGTTAAATTGATTAATTAATAACTTGGTTAATTAATTAATTAGTTAAATCACAAGGGGTCATTCAGTTTGTAGCCTATCAAGTGGTATCAGAGTAGGCATATTCTGATTAGGGTTTAATCTTTGCTGTGTTTGATCCATTGACCCTTGTTTGTCATGGATAGAGGACAGTCGTTAACTATACCTCCTTTATTTGATGGGACTAACTGTGCATACTAGAAAGTACGCATGAGAGCTTTCTTGCAGTCTTTAGATAAGAAGGTGTGGCAAGCTGTAGAGATTGGCTGGACCAAGCCAAAGGAAGCGCCGGCCGATTGGGATGAAACCAAGATCAAGGCAGCAAACTTCAACAGTAGAGCATTGAATGCCCTATTAACGCAGTCACCAATGAGGAGTTCAAGAAGATATCCTCTACTGAAACTGCAAAGGAAGCATGGACTGTCCTCCAGACAACCTATGAGGGTATAAAGGCTGTCAAGGATTCAAAGCCTCAAAGGCTCACTACAAGCTTTGAAGAAATAAAGATGGAGAAGGATGAGTTGTTTGATGAGTTCTATACCAAGTTTAAGGACATAGTGAACTCAGCCTTCAATCTTGGGGAAACCATCCCTGAACCGAAGATTGTGAGGAAGGTGCTCAGATTTCTACCCGAGAGATTCCATGCCAAGATTACGGCAATAGAAGAATCAAAAGATATTGACAAGATTCATTTGACTGAGCTGGTTGGAAACCTGCAAACCTATGAGCTAGGGTTGATCAGAATTGGCAAGATGGATAAAGGCAAGAGCATGGCCTTGAAGGCGAAGAGCAATGATACAGATGAGTCTTCCGATGATGAAGATTCTAAGATGAAGTCCTGCATTACAAGGCAGTTCAAGAAGTTTATGAAGAATGCCAATGGAAGGAGCTTCGACAAGGACCGTAGACAATCCAGTTCTTTTCAGTCTAAGGGGTAAGACAAAGGGAAAAAGGATGATAAGGACGGCAGTCAGTACACTATTCCTGCAGGACCAAAGTGTTTTGGATGTCATGGATTCGATCACATGCATGAATGCCCTACATATCTCAAGAGCATTGGGAAGAGCAAGGCACTTGCTGCAACCTTGAGTGACACTGAGCTTGAAGATGATTCCGACAATGAGGATGATAGAATCTTAAATGCCTTCACTACCACGGTCAATCCTACTGAAGGGATTGTTGAAGAAATTGACGAAGAAGAAGAACTGGTGGAGTCCAAATTTGAGAAGATGGATGATCAAGATGATATCCATACATCCTATAAAAAGCTTTAGAAGCTTTCTAAGAAGCATGAGAAACTGTATAGGCTGGTTACCAAGAAGCTCAGTGATGTGGAACTTGATCGTGAAGAGTTATCCACAAAGTTTGATGAGGCGAATCAAACTATTGGTGCACTGAAGTTTGAGAACAATTTCTTGGCTGAGAAGACCAAGAAGCTTGAAGCGGAGCTGCTTCAAGTTAGAGCTCAATTGGAAAGTACTTCAAGTGCAAAGCTTGAAGAGATGCTCAGCAATCAGAAATCTACTTCGGATCGAACAGGTTTAGGGTATGGTCTTTCTTCCCCTAATACTGCTTCTACTAGTGCTACTGTTTTTATTTCTCCTGCTAATAATACTGAAATTGAAAACACTGATGTTAAAACCGAATTAGCTAGTGAGAACCTAGACAAAGGTAAATCTATCTTAGGAGCACCCCCTAAACAGGATGAGAAAGATAGTTAAAAACCTAGGGCTAAGAAAGCGAACTTTTAAAAGCCTAAACAAAAGAAGCAGCATCTCTGTCATCATTATAGAGCTGTTGGTCATACTCGACCAAATTGCTATAAGTGGCTAGCCACTCAATAGAGCAATGGCATGATAGCATCTAGAAGCCAAAACCAGCTTCAATCCTCTCTTACTCCTCTTGGTGATCTTCTTAAAGCCCTCATGTTCCTTTCGAACTTGAACGGGTTCAGTTCTTCCCCTTCACCACTGGTTCAAGGATTCAATCAAAGAAAATGTTCTTCCAAGGTGTGGAAAAAAAAGGACTCTAAGTGATTTCATCACTTTCTTCTATCTTCTTGTTTTTGTTTGTTGCATCACTTGTGTGTTTTGCATTTTTTTTAGTCAGTCTAGTTTTATGCTTTGCTTTGATAATATGTTTTTTTTTTTGTTTATTTTTAGTTTTGTTTTTGATATAAAAGTAGAAAAATTAAAAATTAAAAAAATTGAAAATTGAAAAATACAAAAACAGTGTGTGTTTTGTGTACTTTGGTACTTATGTACCTTGGATGGCCATTGAAACAAAGTTTCTAAACTTTGTATCTTTTGTAACTTAGATGAGCATTTCTATGCACAACTAAACAAGTGAACTTTGTGGCTCTTATTTGTAATGAGTAAGATTAAGTTATTTCTTAAACTTAACACTCGTATCACTTTTTTTGACGGGTAGGACTAGAAAATCCTAAGAGAAAGGCATAAATAACCATTTCACCACCGTTGCCTGCCAACCATAATATGACACCTGTATGCTTTGGCATAGTAAAAGTGTAGTGTCATAGACACCTGTATGCTTCGGCATAGCAAATGTACAGTGTCAAAGACATCCGTATGCTTCGGCATAGCAAAGGTGCAATTTCTATGCTTAACATCTTGGGTATTTTTTTTCTCTCTTTTATATGCCCATGAATGATTTGCTAAAATAAAAGAAAATATGCAATGAAAAATAAAAAGCAAAAAGATAAAAAAAATGCTTTAAATATGGTTGCAAACGTGTATTCTAGGAGATGTGGGAGTTATAGGATGTACCTCGAAGGTGATAGTCCCCATCAAACAGTTATGATTGTGTGTGAGTTAAATTTATTTTCTCATATCTCAGTTCATCATAACATGTATACACTTATGCAATCTTGCGATATTTTTCACACACAACACGCAATATTCTTTGCTACTCTTGATACATGTGCAAGTACAATGTGATTTGGCCATCACAAAGGTTTTACATGTACTAATGTATGCTCACTAAACTGTCTTGACTTATTTTTGAAAAATAAAATTGGTTAGACTTGTTGTGTGTGTGTGTGTGTGTGTGTGTGTGTGTGTGTTTTTGAGGATCCATGTGCTTAAAATTTTTGTTGAGAAATTATTTTGAGAGCTTAATCTGTTGATTGGATTATTGGTTGAGGTTCATGTTGGATTGCATTTATGTCTATGTTTTTCACTTCTCGAAAAACTGTTTTTAAAAGCTAGCTCGACACCTCCTCGATTCCTTGTTATCTATTGAGCTTCTCAAGCCTTTTTCTTATCGCAATCTCGATACCTCCTCAATACTTGGTGGATCGATCGAGAAAGTTTCTGTCTTCTCGATACTTTCTCGACACCTTGTCGAACGATCGAGCTTCTGTTCTTGGTTCTAATGTTCATTCCTTGATACTTCTCAACACCTTCAACTGTCGAAGGCCATTTTCTCGACACCTACCTTGACAGATGTCTCGACACCTCTCGACACCTCATCTGTCGAGAATTACTGATGCTCCCATATAAACTTCGGTCACGATCTGGTTCTCATTTTCTCGATCTCTCTCGATCTGTACGCGGCTATTCATCTCCCAAAATCCTTTTTCTCACTCAAAACCTTTAACCCATGTGATTTTTGGCCCTTCCTTGCTTCAAATCACTTGGTATGATCTCTTTTTCCTTCATTCGTCATGCATTTCATGTTTTGAATCTTAGGTTTTGGGGTTTTTTGAAAAATTTTGGGGTTTTTCAAAATTGATGAGTTTTTCATGAAATTTTGGGATGGGTTTTCATTTAAATGTGTTCAAAATCTCATGCATTGCATCACATGTGCATTAGAATGGTATTTTCATGCATTTAGATGTGTGAACTATGTTTGTGAGCTAGTAGGTTTAGATTGGGCTGAGCCCATGGTGAAATTTTTGTTGCATGTCACATGTTCATGCATTCCCCATGCATACGTACTCTTTATTCAATATATTTGATATAGTTGAATTGTTTTGGGAATTTTCTGATTGCCTTTTTCTCTCTCTCTGACTCATTTTGTTTACGTTAGTAGTGTCTATAGCACCTAAGCATAAATCCACTCCTGCTTAGAACCCTCTTCGTTCTGGAGCTTCCTCCTCTTTTGATTCTGTTCCTCTTAATCTTCGGTTCTATGATGATAATGCCCACAAGGCATTCTCGGAGAACTTCTCTAGACGAGGTTCATTCGGAATGCCAAGTCATTTTGGCGGACTTCACCGACACTGACCTTCCCTCTGTCATTCACAGTAGGGGATGGGAGTCACTGTGTGACATCCCGGTCACTTGTCCTCTCGTGTTTATTCAGGAGTTTTACTCCAACATGCACATGATTGATTGTTCAGTACCTCTCTTTTTCACTTGTGTTTGAGGTATGCGCATCCCTATCACACCGCAACTAGTTGCAGATGTGCTTTGGATTCCTAGGATAGAGTTTCCTGACTATCCTTCTTGTGAGCGTCTGAGGACTGTATCCAAAGATGAGCTTATTTCTGCTTTTTGTGAGCAGCCTGCTAATTGGGGTGAACATCAGTATACATCATGTAGACCTTTTGCTAAAGGTCCTAGATTCTTAAACATGGTGATGACTTTTGTACTCCATCCTCTCTCTCACTATAACTCCATCACAGAGCCTCGTGCTCAATTTTTGTTATCTCTTCTTGAGCATCTTACTATAGATTTTTCTTCTCATTTCATTCTTTCTATCATAGATGTTCATTTAGATTTGGCGTCCCGTGATAAGCTTATCTTTCCTTCCGCTATCACGAGGATCTTATGCCATTTTTCTGTCCCTTTTTCTGTGTCCGACCACTTCACTCACTTTTGTGCCATAGATGCCGCCACCGTAAAATGTAGTGCAGCGCAGTTTAGGTCACGACAGCCGAATTCCACTCCTTCCTTCCGTTTCGCTCCATCTCGAACTGCTCCGTCTACATTCGCTCCTTCTTCCTCTATAGGCGATGTATCTCTTGGAGACATCATGGCGCAGCTGTAGCGCATGGATGCTTGCCTAGATACGCTCTTTACTGAGTTGTATCAGGCGAATGTTCATGTTGGTCATATTGCACGACGGCAGGCGACCATGGGTGGGTTTGTTTCTGAGGCCACTCCTTCACAACCTCCTCTAGTGGCTTCTAATTTTGATGATGATGATGATGGTGATGACGATAACACTTCGAATGATGATGGAGATGCTAGCTCTACTGATGAGATGTCTACTTGACACACTTACCCTTTGTCACTCGTCACAAAAAAGGGGAGTAGTTTTGGATATGAGAGTAGTCATCTTAGGGAGAGAGTTAATATAGGACAGTTTTGTTAGGGGGAGTGTTGATACTTGAGGGATGTAGTGAGGATTTGATGTATCTTTTTCTTTTCTACATTTTAGATACATTATTCTTGTATATGAGGTCTTGTGACCAGTTTTTACATACATTGTACTTATTTTCTCTATATGTGGATGTATGTTTCTTTCACCTATCTCTTCATGTGCTATTTCTTCTCTATCTTTATACACATGTTTCTTATACTTGTATCTAATCTATTATTTCTGTTTCACACAAGATGCCTTGATGAGTTTTGTTTAAAGTGTTTCAAAAATACAGGTTGTCAAAGTCTACTTGCCATAAACTCTTTTCTTGCAAAGTTTTTCAAGGGTTTGTGATAGGATAGATTTTATTGAATTCAACAAGTGAATATGAGTTGAGTGATTTATGACTTCTCTCATATGTTCATTCGTTTGTTGTGGTTTTGTCACGAATTGCCAAAGGAGGAGATTGTTAGGACATACGTGTTTTCACTTGTTAAGAACATATATCATTTGTTTATGTAAATTGGCTAATCTTTTAACAAAACGCACTTTACTTGTAATTGGGTAGTTCTAGGTGTTTTTAATACCTCAAGAAACAAGGTTTCATGATCAAGTATTGAAGTCATCAAGTCTGTCCAAGAAAAACAAGCTGAAGTGCAAATTCATTAAAGCTCGACACCTGCTCGATAGCTCCTCGACACCTTGCTATCTGTCGAGATTTATAAAATCAGATTTTCTAATCTGATTTCTTAGGATTCGTGAATATGTCTTTGGGCCTTTTTTCTCCTAACCCTAGGCGTATAAAATGATTATTTTAAGAGCCGTCAAATTGTAAAGAAGTTGCAAAAGCATTGAGCAAACTCTGTTCACGCAATTTGTGATAAAAGACGAAGTTCTTGACCTAGTTCATCTCTTCTGAAGAAGTTGTTGTGTATTTGCACCGAAGGGTTTTGTGACCAAGCATCTTCTTGATCTTCATCGTGTAGGATGAATTGAAGAGCCTTGTAGCCAACCTCTCCTTCTAAGTTGGTGTTAAAGTCGTGTACTGGAATCTGCGCATTGGTTAGTCATGTACTTGGGAGCCGTGCATCAAAGGTGAGAACTGTCACTACAGAACAAGTCCAATTGGCTATTGAGGTAAGGGTTCAAGTGTAGGTTGGTAAGGTACTTGGGATTCCTTTACTTATAACCGCTTGTTGTGATAATAGTGGAGTTTCGAGATTGGTGACCTGAAAATCACCCGGTGGGGTTTTTGCCGTAAGGTTTTTCCCCATTCGTAAACAAATCACCATGTCATTTAATTTCTGCTGCATATTTAGTTATTTGGTGATTTGTTTGTGCTACCACGCGTTTGCATGTTAAATTGATTAATTAATAACTTGGTTAATTAATTAATTGGTTAAATCACAAGGGGTCATTCAGTTTGTGGCCTATCAAACAGTGTTAGATGCCCCATCTACAAACGCTCGCCATAATTGAACCGAGACTTGGCATACCCCTGCGTTAACCCCCGACACTAGTGTGAATTTTGCCATGAAGTTTGCTAATACCTGGCCCTTAATAGAGCTCCTCGGTTTATAATGTATATTAAATATCCCAAGTCTCATTCCCTATTTTGCTATTCTACCTGTAAAATCCGATCTCCTTAGGAGTGATTGTAGGGGCTAATCAATTAGTACCCAAATTGTATGGCCTTGGAAGTAATGGGGCAATTTCCTCGTTGCATGCACCAATACCAGTGCCATCTTCTCTAGTGGAAGGTACCAAGTCTCCAAATCCACTAGCGTTTTGCTAATGTAGTACATCGATCTTGGGATTTCGTCTTGGTGTCTTAGTAAGACAACACTCATAGCATGGTCGAAGACCACCGAATACTTATACAAATCTTCCTTAGGCTTAAGTCTGGAAGAAATAAGAGGGCTAGCCAAATAGCACTTTAAGTCGCTGAACGCCACATCACACTCCTCGATCCACTGAAAATCCTTCCACTTTTTCAGCAACTGAAAGAATGGTCTACACCTATCTGCCAACCTCGAAATGAACCAATTCAGGGTGGCAATCATCCTAGTAAGTCTCTGCACTTCTTTAGGGTTACTAGGCGATTAAGCTATTGAATTGTTGTGATCTGGTCGGGGTTAACTTCTATACCTCAGTTTGTTATTATGTAGCCAAGGAACTTACCAGACTGCACACCAAAGGCACATTTGCTTGTATTGAGGCGCAACTTATGTTGTCTTAGTATTTTGAAAACTTCAACTAGATTCGGTACATGATCTTCACTCTTCATGCTCTTGACCACCATATCATCAATATAGACCTTTACCGAGTCCCCGATCTAATCTTTAAACATCTTGGTGACCATTTGCTGATACGTGGCTCCTGCATTCTTTAACCTAAAAGGCATCACCGTGTAATTACAATTCCCCTCAGGCGATATGAAAGAGGTCTTCTTCTGATCATCAGGTGCTAGGACAATTTAATGATAACCTGCAAAGGCATCTAAAAAACTCATTCTCAAGTGTCCATATGTGGCATCTACCAATTGGTTTATCTTAGGTATAGGGAATGGATCATTCGGGCAAGCTTAGTTAAGGTTTGTAAAATCGACACAAACCCTCAATTTCTCATTTTTCCTTTTCACCACTACTGTATTAGACAACCCATTGGGAATGAACACTTCCTTAATAGCCCCCGTCTGCTTCAATTTCTCCACCTTTTCTTTCACGGCTTCCACATATGGCTTCACCAACTCCTCGGCTTTTGCTTTTTTGGTGGAACTATGGAGTCTACATTCAATTTATGTGTGATAAAAGCTGGGTCCACCTCGGGCACTTCATACGAGCTCCAAGCAAATACATCAAAATTCTATACTAGCGATAAGAGGACCTCCACTCATTCTTCTACTTGTAAGTTCTTCCCTATCTGAAAATACCTTTCGGTGTAAGGAAAAATTCATATTTGAACAAACTCCTCAGCACTATCAGCCCCTGTTAGGCCCTCGGGGCACTATAATTGCTATAATTGTTATGCTTCAACCTTCTCCTTTTTTTTAATCTCATGATTATTGTCATGCCACCTTTTAATCATCTCGAACCACAGAGACTTCATCTTCAGTAGGGAATTTAAACTTCTGACGCAATGTGGATGGTATTGCCACTGTGGCATGAATCTAGGGCTGGCCCAAGATTGCCATGTATGGTGAAAAGGCATTAGCTACCATGAAATTTACCATAACCTCCTTTCCTTCAATCACCACTGGGAGCTTTATCTACCCCTTGGGCACCACTATCACCCCGTTGAACCCCATTAAAGGTGTGTCATAATTACTCAAATCTTCGAGCTTTAATCTTAATCCCTTGTACAGATCAGGATACATGACTCAACCCCGCTCTCTTGGCCTATTATCACTCTCTTCATCAAGAATCCTCCAATATGCAAAGTCACAACCAGAGCATCATCATGTGGTTATGACGTTTCCTCCAGTTCATCTTCATCAAAATTGATCGGTTTTCTATTCAACCTAAGCCTCTTCTCGAGTTGGTTTTTCGCCTTCGATCCAGCGGGGTTGCCACACTCAATATGCCCCTTCAACGGTTGACATTCACACCAATGGAGGCTACATGGATAAGCTCAATGATTCCCAAGGGAGGGGGAAATGTATGGCCCCGGCTTCTCGATCCTTGTCCTACATTTCCACCTCTGTATTTAACAACAAACTCTTTCAAATGCCCTGCCTTCACAAGTTGCTCTAGATGGTTTTTCAACACATGACATTGCTAAGTACTATGACCCTTATCCCTGTGATAAATGCTATACAAGCTTTGATTCCTTCTAGCTGGGTCCCCACCCATCTTCCCTGGCCATCGAAAATATGGCTCATTCTTAACACGCTCAAGGATCTCGTAGATAGGTTCTTTGAAGGCCGTATAAGCACCCTTTCTATTGTACTAGAAGGAAACGAAAGCCTTGCCCTTGTTGTGCAGCCTATCGTCCTCTAGCCTTATATGTTCCTCAATTCTCCTCATTAGCTGGTGCAAGTTCTCGGGAGGATGCATGGTCAAAAAGTCCTTCAATTCCAATTCTTGTGGTAGTCCAAGCCTAAACGTACTTGCTGCAACCTATTCATTCCCTCCTCTTATTTCGTTATACAACTCCCAGTACCTATTTGCATACGACTAAAGAGTCTCTTCACTTCCTATCCTTATGGATAACAACGTGTCAATTAGTTGAGGAACCCTATTACAAGTTATAAATCGTGCCCCGAATGCTTGAATTAATTCCCCGAAGCTATGAATGGACACTTTCCTTAAACCATTGGAACACCTTATTGTCGTGGGCCCGAGGCTAGATAGGAACACTTTGTATATCAACTCGTCATTTTGGGAATAGAGAGACATCATCTAAATATAATGGCTGCTATGCTCCACCGGGTCAATTTTACCATCATAACAGGTGAATGGCGGGCGATTGAAATGTCTCGGCATTTCTGTATGCTTTATCTTGCCAGATAAAGGTGATTAGGCAGCTCTCTAAAGTGCTTAACTCATAGTGTCTAAAGCTGCATTCTGATGTTTGTGTCTATCCCTACATGCAGTATCATGACGACATCCTATGGCCTCATTAAATCTATCCCTCGACCGATGCAAACCACTATAATGAGATGATTCAGCAATGCCACCCCCATTGTAGTCGGGATCATCTGACCTCCTACGCACGCTGACCTTTGAGCTCTATCTCTAGCTCTTTGACCTGTTTTCGTAGGTTTTCCAGTTCCTGTTCCTGTTTGCTACAATTGCTCGGGGATGTAAGACACTATTCGTTCCCCTTATGAAGATTGAACGGTTTTAGACCCCTTAAAACAATCAGATTAACCTAGTTAATTAACCAAGTTGTTACTTAGTCAAATTATGCAATTCTAGGTTATCACAAACATACAATCGTATCAAAAGTATAAAGCAGTGGAATAATAAATAACACAAGATATGATCACCCAGGAAAACTAAACCGGTAAAAAACCTAGGGAGGATTTGACCTAGCTATCCTTAAGGTAAACTTGAATCTACTATGAAAGAATTGAAGTTCATACAAAAGGACTTACAAGCTCCCTACTTGACTTCCTAATGCTACCCACCAGTAGAACTTATTGACACGACCACGTGCAAGCTCCGAATCTACGGACTCCTTCTTTCTTGGATTCTCCAATCAGCTACACACACCCACGCTTGTTATTCTTTAAGCTCCAATGGCAGCAACCAAGTTGATCATCAAGGTTTTGAAGTAATCTCTACCTAGAAAACCCTAAGTTTTGTGTAAAGGAAAACTCCTCTAGATCTCACAAGAGATTTACACAAAACAGAAGAGTATGAGCAACAATACAACAAGAGCAACTCTAAAAACGTGGCTAGGGTTTTTCTTTATATACCTAGGGTAAAAATAGAAAACCCAAAACATTTAATGAGTTAGGGCTAAGCTGGAATATTCTGCAGAAAAACATTCTGCCTGAGATTCGATCAATTGAGTCTTTCTTTCGATTGATCGAGCTAGGCCGAAATGCACCAATGCATCTGTAGCCTCTCGATTCTAACTTTACATGAAAGACCCAACTTTGAGCAAGCCTAAACAAGACTTAAACATATTGTTTTGATCATGGTTTGCCAACATTACACATTAGAGTTTTAAATACATAAATTCCTAAATCTTTAGAACCTAACAAACTCCCCCTTTGGCAATCCGTGACAAAACACAAACTAAAGCTCAAAGTTTACAAGAGAAAGCCCTTTACATAAATAATGCTCATAAAAACTAAAATTCAATTCTAACTATTATCCATTAGTTGCAAGTGTAGACAGCAGCTCAATTAAATCAACCTGTATATTCCTGAAACACTCAATAAACGCATGAACGCATGTGTGGCAGAAAATAGTAAATAAACAGGTACAACATTCTTGTATGATTCATACAGAAACATATATCAATGAATAATCTCATAAATATAAAACAATAAACAGTGAATCCAAAGACACAAGAATCATGTATATATCATGTATATCAAAAAAACAATGCAACTCCCCCTAACATGAATATCCCAAAAAAAAATGATATACACAATAAAGCACCTAGATACAATCTAATATCTCCACTAGCTCCACAAAAAAAAAAAAAAAAACACTCCCCCTAACAACAAAACTCCTCTACAAAGTCTACTAAGTCTACTCTCCCTTTTTGTGACGGAATGCCAAAGGGCAATCACAATCCATCATCAAAAGGAGGTGGTAAGGGTGAACGAAGATGTGCCAGATCAGCTCGCAACACATGGATCTCGTCAAGCAAGTCCACCAAAATCTAACCATGAGCCGCCTGAACGGTCATGACAATCTCCAAAGTACAACGGATATCAAAGTCATCCGATGGAGGTAGAGGAACATCAGCAGCAGCAGCAGCAATAGCATTAGGATCAGGAACAGCCTCACTAGCAGGACCTGTAGAAGAAGAGGGAGGAGGTGCGGAACCAGAAAGCTCAAACCTAGGGTGTTTAGAGCCAACTCGAAGATGAGCAGCCCTCTGCCTAAGAAAAGACGCACCTATAGGAGCAATCACATGAACAGGCTCAGAGGAAGGGAAACCACTAAGATCAAGATAAAGTAAAATCCTATGAATGAAAATAGGATGAACAAGAGCATGTCGGGATTAGTGCCCATAAATCCTATTGTATAATGCTATGTAAGATATTATGTATGACATTATGTATGACATGATGTATGACTTAATATTGTAATTAATAAAGTTGTTTTATTATTACCTAAAATAATGGTAACATGAATATTCGGACATTATCATTTAGTCCATGAGATGCATAGTATGTGATTTATGTGATTTAGTCACAAAAGATATAAGTCACAAGTTTTTTGTAAACTCAGAATTTTAGTTCATAGTCGGTGATGAAATTGGGCATTTCATTTGCGAAGACTATAACATATCAACTAAGATGATTTGTCTTGATCATAAAAGTGGAGACTTCTAGTTGATGTGTTAATATGTTTTAAGAGTTAAGACATATTAAACTGGATCGCTGTGAGATTTATTATTCTCCTAACGACTGTCAATTGAATAATAAATCTCACGACTTATATTTGCATGAACTCTTAATCCTGAGAGAATAATGGACTTGATCATGAAGTATAGGTTGCATTGATATATCAGGAGTGAGATCTAAAGTAACAGTCAAAACCTCAGTATGTTGGGTAGTCACATTTAGTGTTGATGGAACAAATATTTTCAAGATGAAATTCATAGTCTCTTAAAGGAGATATAAAATATTCCCTTGAGATAAGTTTAATAGGTTCAATTATTCAGAGAGTTAGGCCTAACCACTTTGGTAAGAAATTACTAAAGTATATATTTATGAAATTGGATTTCATAGATATATAATGAATAACTTAAAAGGATTAAACTGGGTACTCAAGAATTAAGATGTAGTAATTTACAAAGTGACAGTCTACATTCATGACTTTGTATTACTACAAATATTTTATGAAAGGGTTGCATGTATAATAAAGTCTTGGGATATAATTAATTAATAAGGCCTAGAGTGCAATTATATTTATATAGTGGTATTAAATATAATTAATGGTAACTTTGGACTTGTCAAGAGTTGACAGAAAAGTCCAAGGCCCATTGGAGCTAGTGTCTTATTGGTCCCTTTTGGTCCCACTCCAAGCCATACACTAAAGCCCAATTGGAAAGGCCCAATAAGCTAGCCCAATTAGATAATCAGTTAGTTATAAAAGGGAGAAACATACAGAATTTTTTATATATATTAGAGAAAAAAGTGAGACACAATTGTGAAGTTGTGTGTATGTGCGAGTGAAGCCACTCAATTATTTTCCCTTGGAAACTAATTGAGAGACCACACTTCTTGGGCGTAAAGTGGAATTGGAGTGAAGATTAAAAGTGTTCTCAAGTACTTATAATCTTTTGTTTTGAATTTCACCACACCAAAGTACGCTATCTTGTTCTTAAATTCTGGAATTTATATAGTGCAAGTTATCAATCATGAATGAAATAGATCTTTGTTTGTTGCTTCCGCTGTATGTTTTGTATGAGATACAAAACCAGATTTAACCAACAATTGGTATCAGAGCCAGGTTTTCATATCATGATTATATAGCATGTAATTGGATTTTAGAATAAAAGAAAAATGGTTTCTTGATGTTCAATGTTGTTTCAAGTATAGTCATTGAAAGTTATTAAGATAACCGTTCATGATGATGACAATTGTATTGCATTGATTTGTTCAAAGTGGCCTTTAACAATTAAGTATTGGTGCCGTATCTTGTTAATTGCCTGGATATGGTTATATGAATCTAATTGTAATAACCATCATGTGCGTGAAGTAGTTATTGTCAATGGTAGTTATTGAAATTAAGGGTAGTTATTCTAATGCTCTGACCGATATATCCAAACCATCTTGAAGTTTATGTTTTGGATATAGTTATTCAAATAACTATCATTTGCATGTATCTATTCATTGCACAACTTGGATTCTTCATTGCATGGCTTGGATGTTAATGCACCGGTTGGATTTGGATGTATATATTGGCTTGATTTGTTTCATGATTTCGTGGACCCATGTGGCAAATTCCATCTGCCATTAACATGCTTTCATTTATATATTGCATCAAATGTCGTGTCATGCTATTATATGTATCAAGAATTCGCATGCATTAAGGATTCAAGTTCTTCATTTCATATTGAATCCGTATATTACATATAATGTAATAATCATATATTACATGTAATAATCCATATGTTATATTATATATAATGCAATACGGGTTTATAGTGTAATATGGGCTTATATTACATTATATATATTTATATATATATATATATTAATGCTAGGATTAAAGTATTCATTTAATGAAATTTATTCCTAATGAGATTAGGATTATGTTTTCAAGGGTTTCTAGCATTAATATGGTTCTTGATCATAAAAATCTTTAATTAAAAATATCTAGTGGGAGAGAGATACAAGAGTTGCATCTCACGGCCTCCATTATCAGTTTATAGTAGTGTGGGTAAGCACCTTGTCTTGGCGTATATGCCTTGCGATCTCAAAGGAGGGTGTTTACTTTATAGTACTACAAGATTGAACTAACCTGTTTAAAGTAGTGTGGACAAGCACCTCGTCTTAGCGTATATGCCTCGCGATCCCAAATGATGGTGTTTTGTTCCATGGTACTACAAGTTTAAACATTATAAGGGAGATGAAATGTGGCTACACATGATTCTAGATGATGGTGTACACTAGACTAAGTGTAATGTTAACCTCCCGAAGGAGCTATGTCATTATTACTTAGAGGTTAAAGCTAATACGGCATATTATTAATGTATGATAAGAGTTATCATGATAGCACTAATAATGAGAATAGTTCTCAATCAATTAATGTGTTTATAATAAACTTGCTACCAAGGAATTATAGACATGGATTGGTTTGTCGTTGCATATATTATTTTATGGTTTTATAAGGTTCCATATTATATGATTATATGCTAAATTGATAGTATCTAGTTTACTTATTATATTCATGTTTGTTATTTTCAGATTTAAAATCATGGCATCATTTAGCCCACTTGTTGCTATACTTAATCAAAACAAACTGATTGGATCCAACTATGTTGACTGGAAAAGAAACTTGGACATTGTTTTGTTAGGATTAGTGCCCTTAAATCCTTTTGTATGATGCCATGTATGATATTAAGTGTGACATTGTGTTTGACATTATGTATGACTTAATATTATGTTTAATAAATTTGTTTTATTATTATCTGAAATAATGATAACATGAATATTCGGACATCATCACATAGTCCATGAGATGCATAGTATGTGATTTATGTGAAGATTCACAAAAGATACAAATCACAAGTTCTTTGTAAACTCAGAATTATAGTTCGTAGTCGGTGATGAAATTGGGCATTTCATCTGCGAAGACTATAACATATCAACTACGATGATTTGTCTTGATCATGGAAGTGGAGACTTCTAGTTGATGTGTTGATATGTTTTAAGAGTTAAGACATATTGAACTGGACCGCTGTGAGATTTATTATTCTCCTAAAGACTGTCAAATGAATAATAAATCTCACGCCTTACATTTGCATGAACTCTTAATCCTGAGAGAATAATGGACCTGATCATAAGGTGTAGGTTGCTTTGATATATCAAGAGTGAGATCTAAAGTAACAGTCAAAACCTCAGTATATTGGGCAGCCACATTTAGTGTTGATGGAACATATATTCTCAAGATGGAATTCATAGTCTCTTAACGGAGATATAAAATATTCCCTTGAGATAAGTTTAATGGGTTTGTTATTCAGAGAGTTAGGCCTAACCACTTTAGTAAGACTAAAGTATATATTTATGGAATTGGATTTCATAAATATATAATGAATAACATTAAAGGATTAAACCGGGTACTCAAGGATTAAGATGTAATAATTTACAAAGTGGCAGTCTACATTAATGACTTTGTATTACTACGAATATTTTATGAAGGGGTTGCATGTATAATAAAGTCTTGGGATATAATTTATAGATAAGATCTAGAGTGCAACTATATTTATATAGTGGTATTAAATATAGTTAATGGTAACTTTGGACTTGTCAAGAGTTGACAGAAAAGCCCAAGGCTCATTGGAGCTAGTGTCTTATTGGTCCATTTTGGTCCCACTCCAAGCCACACACTTAAGCCCAATTGGTAAGGCCCAAAAGGCCAGCCCAATTAGATAAATTGGTTAGATACAAAGGGAAAAACGTTCAGATTTTTCTAAGTGTGAAAAACAACATTGAAATGGTGTACATGTGAGTTTTTGTCACTCACTAGTCATCCCTTTTGTTACCAATTGAGAGACCACACTTCTTGGGCGTTAGTGGAATTGGAGTGAAGATTAAAAGTAGTCCCAAGTGCTTCAATCTTCGGTTTTGAAATTCACCGCTTCAAGGTACGATCTCTTGTTCTCAAATTCTGAAATTTACTTAGTACGTGTTATCGATATCGAATGAAGTAGATCCGTTTAAAACTTATTTTCCGCTGCACTCATCTCTAATTTCCATCAGTATCCGATAACGGACGACAATTTGACAATGCACTTTTCAGAGATTTTTGTATACATTTTGGGATTCAAAATCACTACTCCTCACCCGCCCACCCACAAGCAAATGGATAAGCTGAAGTTGCAAATTGATCCCTGTTAAAAATAATCAAGACTCAGCTTGAGGGAGCAAAGGGAGTATGGCCAGACGAAGTACCAGGTGTTCTGTGGGAATATAGGACGACAATGAGAACTTCTACAGGAGAAACTCCTTTCAAGCTAGCCTATGGGACTGAAGCAGTCATACCTGCAGAAGTGCACATGGCCAATCATAGGGTGGCAGCCTATCAGGACAAAGATAATGAGGAGCAACTCCGCTTGAACCTCGATCTAATAGACGAGGTGAGGATGGACGCTGAGCAGAGGATGGCAAGATACAAAAACCTTATGGCTAGGCAATATGATGCAATGGCAAAGCCAAGGCGGTTTGACATAGGCGACCTCGTCCTAAAAAGGGTCTCCTTAGCCACAAAGAACCCAGCTCATAGGAAGTTGGGACCTAATTGGGAAGGCCCCTACAGAGTTGTCAACTGCAAGAGACAAGGATCCTATTACTTGGAGGCCTTAGTCGGGAGGAAGTTGGAGCATCCTTGGAATGTTGAGCACCTGAGGAGGTACTACCAGTAAAATGCCAGCCTAGATGAACATAACTTTGGATGAGTCTGGAGGCTGTCTATCTACATAAAAGACTTGTTTATTCATATTTGTCTTATTATTATGTTAAGGACAAAATTGTGGTTTGGCTTGTGTTTGTTTTTCTTTAAAGGCAGGCATTAGTCTCATAAGAACATGCCTCGTTTATGAATAATATCTATGTTGTGAACAATATTTGTGGAATGTACATAATGTTGTGTGAATCCATGATTTTAGTACCACTTTCTGTTCATATTGACTTGAAAAAAGCTAAAAAGCTCAACATGAGAAAATTCTCTAGACGCCGGAGATGTAATCTCAAGATTTCCTAGAAAGTGAAATCAACGCATGCTCGTCCAAAGCAAAGGACGAGGTGAAGCCCATGCCTAAGATCAAATTACAAACGAGCCCAAGGCATGCTCGTTCATTAAATGGGCAAGGTAAAACATAATACCTAACTATACCATGGACGAGGAAAAGCATGGCCGTTTTGGACTTGTTTAAATCACCTGTTAAAAAACTGTCCATAGACAAGCAAAATGCAAAGATAAGTCTAAGGACGAGACAAATGCACAAACAAGTCTGAGGACGAGTAATGCTTTTACTTAGCCATTTCAAGTAATGCTTTTACTTACCATTTCACATTGACAAATCACACTCAAGTGGAATTCCAATAAAAATGGTTTCAGTATGTATATGAAATGTAGACGAGCAAAACAAGAAACCCTGTATATAAAATAAACACTCTCGTCCATGCATATATAAGAGAAACGGTATTCATTTGATTGTTTCAAGGGCGGACGAGAAACGTCCTAAACACCCTTACAAACTCAACTGTTTTATCAAAACTCGTCCTTAAACATGGACGAGCTAAAATGTACTTGAATTACATATATATATATATATATATAAAAACCTAAGTCATCAAGATATTTTTAAGCTGAGGCATCTAAGTTGGGGTCGTCCTGAGGTTGGGTCATGGCATAGTCCTCTATATTGGCGTCCTCAGAGTCGAGATGAAGGAGAGAGTTAGTGGTGGCAGCATTCAAATTGAGCACGATGTAGCTAAAGTCCACATCAGGAAACTTCTCAATAGCGTCCATCCTAAAATCTTCAAACCCTGCTACATAGTTGGTATCCAAAGCATCAGTATATTATTTAGATGCTTTGAATTCAGCCACTGCATCTTCCTTAGCTTTGGAGAGGAGAATGCTGTGCTCGTCGCTCTTTTTCTGCAAGTTTTCAAGACGAGCATCTTTTTCTGCAGCACTAGCCTTCAAATCCTCAACCAAAGCTTTCAGATCCCTCACCTCGTCTGTCGTCTTAGCAGCCACCTCAGCCCATTATTTAGCTTCTTCCTTTAACTCCTGTATCCTCGTCTCTAACAAGATCCTCGTCTTGTCCAACCCTGTGGCCTGTCTGGACGCTGCTATAAACTTGGACATGCCCTATGAAAGTCAATAACAAATATAAGTTGAAAAAAAAAAAAAAAGAAAGAAAGAAGAAAGAAGAAAAGAAGGGAAATGAACATTTGGTCAAGACGAAGATAAATGTTACCTTGAAAAGGTCATGGACATCAGAGTGTTCAAAGTCCTTGAGGGACATGTCGTAGCAAATGTTTATATCCTCGTCCGTGACAGCGTTCTTGAAACGTTCCCAAGCCAGATCCTCGTTTTCAATAATATTTGAAAGGGCCTTTTGGGATGGTTGAGACGAGGTGGGCACAGTTTTGGACGGTGGAGTCTTGGACGGGGTGGACTCAACAAGAGTAGACGAGTCAATATCATAGACTTTGGCTGGCTGATGGGACGACGAAGTAGGCTTGACTACTTGGGACAAGCCATGCTTAACCTTCTTGCCATGTCTGCTAGGGAGGTTTTCCAAATCCAAGTGTTTGGATATGGTCTTCCTCTTATCTCCAGCTACAGGACAAGCTTGACGATCAAGTTCAGGACAGGTCCCCTCAGCACTAACCTCCTTTCCCTTATTGCCTCTCATGGTTGCCATTCCTATAAAGAGACGAAGAGAATTCACTTTAACACACAGGAAAATGATAATAATAAATACAAGGAAAGAGAGAGAAGAGGGGGAAAGCTAAGGGACTTACCATCAGGACGAAGGTTCCCTAGGTTCCTGGTAAAACGACCAAAGGTATCCCGGCCAATGTCTACAGGATTTCCAGCCCAGAATCCAGAGACGAAGAAAAACTCCGTCTTCCATTTTCTGTCAGACGAGGCCAAGGATTTCACCAATCTACAGTCTTTACTTCTGGCTGTGAATTGATAAAAGCCAGGAGATTGATGAATCTCTGAGGGTTTATAGCAGTAGAGGAACTCGTCCACAGTAATAGGACGGTCCCCTCCAAACACTTCCCTCCACAAAATTTGCATAGAGATAATTAATCTCCATGCATTTGGATTGAATTGACACACTCCTAAACCTAACCTAACTAATAGCTCTCTGGTAAAAGTATTTAAAGGAAACCTAAGACTTTCAAAAAGGTAGGCTTCATATACACCTATCCCAAAATGGGGATTACAACACCACTCTCCTCCACGGACGGGTAATCTAGGATTAAACTCGTCTGGGATTTGGTACCATTCCCTAAGGTTATTTAATCTTTCCTCGTCCGTTTTGGAGAGAATATCTACAGCACAACTATATACAGTTATCTCCGTCTCGTCCAAAGGACTAGACGGAGGGATGGAAGACGAGGTGCCTACCTAGGACCCTAAAGTTTTTCTAAGTTTTTTCTGTACTTCTTCTAAGGGAAGCCCAGGGACCCCTGAGACATACTCCTCGTCAGTGGTGTTTCCCCTACTACTACTACTGGTATCACTAGAGTTATCACTACTCTCGTCGTAATACTCGTCTATAGCTTTTTCTGTACTATTGCTAAACGAGGAGATGGTTATTTCTGACATTTTCTGAAAAGAAAATTTTGAAAACCTAAAAGACGAGGAGAGAGGGAGTACCTGGCTCTAGGACGAACTGAAACTATGGACGTGATGAAACTTTTAGACGAGGCTCTAGACGATGAATGTCAAGGAAGGAAAATCTCAGAAGGTGTGGAGGGTAGTGGAGGCATTCCACTATTTATAGATGGCTGACCTAAGCACATGAAATGACACAACCAACCTGATGATGACACGTGGTCTTCGTCTCGAAAAAATGAATCGACGAAATGAACCACCATTTAAATTGTAACACGTGGCATCTCCGATTGTTGAAAAAAGCTCGTCCGCTCAGAGAATTAAACTACTATATTTTCTTGGACGACCTATAGACGAGGGGGCAACTGATGGTATAAGAAAAATGCCAAGCTGATTTCTCGTCCATAAGGCCGTCCATGACAACATACAGAGTGGAGAATGAGTGGCTCTTACGCTCGTCCCTCTCTTATCGTCCTTTGCCACTCGTCCTTCATTCACTCGTCCAGTGGGGGACGTACTAGTAGCAAACCTCGTCCGTCCTTAGTGATGGATGGACGAGGTTCACCAAGAGTCATGACACTCTTCCAAAAGCCAAGAGTCACGTTGTTGTGAACCAAGCCATCTGTTCACTGTTGAACACAAGTCACGATGGGGTAACTTCCATGACAGTTATGGAAGTTACCTCTGAATCCTCCAAACTCTACGACAATAGGAGAAATAACTGTCAAGCTAACACTATATAAAGACCCTTCTACGCAGAGGTATGGACACTTTTTGGATTCTGAAAAAAAGATTGGTGAAGTCTTTGAAGTACTTTTTTTTCTACTTCAATCCACTAACTTTACCATCGGAGGATTCAAGACCGGCCTCCACCGGTCTTCTCTGATCTTCTTTGGTTTTTCAGGACTCACCCTTCAAGATCTTCAACACCTGAAGACCTTTCAGCCCACTGATTTCCAAGGACTTATCAAAATACATATTTTGAAAATCTCACAATTAGATTACATGTTGTATATGTTCTTAATTAACATGCATGCTAATTTTTATGCCAATCGAATATTATTTACTATTCGATCCATAAACTCATCTTTTATGTATTATTTTAAGCTACAAAAACTCGAATTAAAAAAAAAAATTGTTTGATTGGTGACATGACTATTGATCTTTTATTTGATTACTTTGAAATTTTGTAATCACGAAGAATACACGAAAATAATGTAATCCAATGATGAATTTGTTAAAAGTTGCATCTAATTAAAAAAATATTAAGTGGTGTAATATTTTTTAAAATTACATCAGATATAACTTGAACTCGACCTTGTTTAAATAATATAGAAAGCAAAAAATGAAGTGAGATAGAGAAAAAAAGAAAAGAAAAAGAACACAAGCTTGTTTAAAAACTATTTTAAGATAATAAAAGGAAAACTAATTAATATGATATTTTCAACAAAGTTACTTCCTATGTAGAAAGAGGGAACCGTTCTAACAAAATAATCAAACAAATACTTTTCTTTCTTTGACAATATAGTATAAATATACTTGTTTTAGTTTAGAAGACTTCTTTTCCTACAAAACAAAAGGCATATAAGTTTACATTTTCTAGTCAAAGATACTTTGTTTTTTTTTTTGGGACAAAATTGGGAAATGCCCCGTTTGAGCAAAAACAGCAGCATTGTGTCCTCTTTTCCAAACTAAATAGGGAAATGCCCCTCTTTTGAAAATCGAGTTTCTCAAAATTGATTTCGACTCTATAGCGGCGTTTTTTAGGAGCCTATAGTGACGTTTTTAGGACCTATAGTGGCGTTTTTTAACTTGATTTATATAAAATCGAGTTATAGGTAAAAAAGAAAATCAAAAAAATTGCCTATAACTCGATTTTATGGAAGTCGAGTTACAAAAGAGGGGTATTTCCCTATTTAGTTTGGAAAAAATGGCATAATGCTGCTTTTTTTGCTCAAATGGGGCATTTCCCAATTTTGTCCTCTTTTTTTTGGGTCAATAAATACATACATTTTTTTTTGGTGTCGCACTGGTCATATGTTGTGTTGCCCGTCGTTTGGAATTCTTCCAAGCCAAGAATGCGTAGCTTTGTAAACATCAATATATATATGGAATAACTAATGTTGCACCGAAATAAACTTTGTGCGCTGATTCTTCCAACTCAAACCACAATGATCGACAAGGATAATTAGAAGGTTCAACTTGTTATTTTGTTGTTTGAATTTATTGGATTAACCAAGTCAAGTACTCTATAGTAGCATTCAAGTTTGGGTCGAACAATAGAACGTATTTTTAAAAAGCATATGAAAGACAACAACAACAACAACAACAATAATAATAATAATAATAATACGTGATAACAAATTTGTACATCAATTCATTTAAGACAAGCTAATTTCTTACTCCCTTGAAAAAATAAAATAGTTTCCCTCCCCTCGGTAGATATGTCGGGAATTTATACGCACCCAAAGATTTGTTTGAACTCTGTTGGCATATTCTCAATAAGAAATGCTATGATAGAAAGATATATTAATAGTACTTTTGCTTTTTTTTTTTTTTTTTTTTTTTTATCATGTAATAAATCATTTTAAAAAAGTTTTGACCCAATTTTTATAAAAAATATAAAAGAGAAATATTATATTCACAATATTTTTACAACAAATCTTAAATGGTAGATTACTATTAGCTGTTAAAGATAAACAAAAAGTGATTTAAGTTGTGGGTTCAAATTATAATAAATAACAACTTATCATCTATGATTTGTTGTGAAAAATAAAAAGCTATCAAAAAAATTAATTACTTTTTTTTTCTCATAAAAAATTTCTAATTAAACATATTTCCTAAACTAGTGCCCTTAGAACATCCCTTAACCTTTCCCCCTCTTTTAAAAAAGTAGTTGAATTTCACTTATCTATATCAAAGATACAATGCTGCTTTTTCCTAAAAAAAATTAAAATCAAATTAATTGCTTTATCTCTAAGACAGGCAGAATTTTCATGGAAATAATATTAATAATTACTAATCGCTAACCCGTGCGATGCACGGGAAGCTATTGATAACTTCCCCAATACGAAGAGAAGAAAAAAAAAAAAAGATCATGGTATAAATTATATACCAAATCAATAAAATCTATCACTTACAAAGTAATAAAATCTATTACATACAATGAAATATTGTAATAACCCAGAGCTTGAGATCATATTTAGAAAATATATAACTGATATAAGTACACTCCAATACAATTAATTAAACAAATATAGTTAATTCCATACTCATTCAATCAAATATCTTCATAATTACATTAATCATTCTTGATATCCAAGATGTATTTAAATTCTAACATTCCCAATAAACAAAGATGCTAGACCTCAATGGGATTGAAAAGGAAACATAATGCCAATTTAAACAATTGCTAAAATCATCACTTTCCACTATTGAGAGAGAGAGAGAGGTGGTTGTTGTGTTACATCCCTTCAAAAGAATCTACCCTTTACATTTTTTTTTTATGTAATTGACCCATAACAAAATAGATGTACCACATTTAGAGTATGCATATTTGGAAGATTAAAAGTAAAGGAAAATGAGAAAAAGAACCCACGTAAAGTTTTTTTCTCTTCCTCTTGATGTTGACTTTTCCAGTATCATCCAGAATCAAATTCAAGTACTCCTCAAAGCCCTGTAAGGCATAAAAATTAACATTTGAACAAATTTACATGTATTCACTTAAAATTGTAATAGATGTTAAAAATTAGGTTTATATCAACCTTTGAACCAAAATTTAATATTTTAATACATCAATTAGCAATTTTGCCATTGTTAGTTGCAACATATATCTTTTTATTTGTGACAAATATGGTGCAATTTTGGCATATGCACTTTAAGATATTTCATCCACATAAAAGTAACATTCTAGGTAGCAAAAATCCAGACAAACATCAATTGCCCTGCCATAATTCAAAATAAGGAGCACAAGAACAAATACCCAATTGAAATTAGAAGGAAGAAAAGTTCCATGTACCTAGCATATGTCTTCTTAGTAGAAATTTCATGTCCTAAAAATATATATATGAATTTCAAAAAATATATGCTGGAAACAAAAGCTATCTGCAAAGCAACAGTACAACCTAACTGAAAACATAAAATTAAGACCTATAAATTACAATTTGACACAAACCAAGACAAAAATATTATATTACCCATTAAAATGTCTTTAAAACACACAAAAAATTACCCGTTATATGAAAAAAAAGAAAAACAAAAGAAAAACAAAAAATCTTCAAGACAAAGTAAGCCTAGTGTCATATTTATTTTATTTGTTTTTTGGGTCAGTGTCAGATTGCTAACCTTGATATAAAACTTAGATTTTAAAAAAAATTTGTAGTCACATATATGAGACAGATAACTTTTGATTAAGCAATACTCATCTAGGATTGCAGCAAATTTAGGAAATTTCATTCAAAATGAAGAAAGAACCATCCAAAATTACAATGAAAGAAGTCCACAACTCACAGAGATAAACAGCAGTATAGAAACCCCAGTGAGTGGGCAGAGATTAACAAAATAAAAATAAAAAACAGAGGAAAGTAGCAAACCTACTGACATCAAAAAGATGGATCATTCAATCGCGGCCCCCTGATGCAAGGAAGGACTGGCTATTTGCGGCTTCTTTAGAATTAGCCTCCTTTTTACTTGAGTCATGAGCACCCTGCCAAAATTTCCAAAATTTTAATATTCTAAGATGCATAGGACCTAAACGCTTGTCAGAAAGCATAGCCTGAAAGGAATATTTCAAAACTGCATGTAGGTGAATGCATTACCTGAAAGCATGAATAATCAGAAGTTTGTAGGTAATAGATATGAAGTTTTCCCTTACAATCACCAGCACTGAGGTACTTGCAAAGATTGAGAAAATTTTAAAGCATTCTTATTAGCTTTGTACATTCTCTGATTAGCTAAAATCAAGAAAATCAAAAACCTAAAATCAAAATTCTAAGTAGGAGTGGAAAAATTAAGAACCAATTGGAATCTAAATACCTACGAAAACATTCAAAAACCTAAAAATCAAAATTCTATGTAGCAATGGAAAAATTAAGAACCAATTGGAATCCAAATACCTACCAAAACTGAAAACCCAAAGAGTGAGAGAGAAAAACCTCAATGCCCAGTGCTCCAAAGAGAGAAAAAAAGAGAAAAGAAGTTACCTGTGAAAGAGGAGATTGGTGGTGAATCAATAGCAAAACCGGTTTTCCAAATCAAAACCCCAGGAAAAAAAAAAAAACTATGAACGCAAATATTAGAAAACAGACGATGGAGATGCAGAGAGAAATCGATGTGGTGGCGGTAATCCGTGGTGGCGAGGGCGATGACGACGGCGGTGGGAGGAACCAAGTTTTGGGTTTTGAGGGTGAGTTTTAAGTCAGGGGGAAGGAGAGTTTAGCGTGACAAATGAGAGAGAGTTTTTTTGGTTTTTAGAGAAGTATCGGGGGTATTTAGTGGGGGAAGAATGATATTACTGTATTTTGTAATTATAATATTAATTAATTAAAATATTTAATTAATTAATGCTAATGTGGAAAATTGTGGGAGCTTGAAAAGTTTCGGTTTTATATATATATATATATATATAGATTAGGTTAAATGAATATATTCACTATCTCCTATAAGCTTAAACTTTTAGGAGAATTGCTAATTTAATATTGTATTAGAGTAAGAAATTTTGATTCAATCCTCCACCTCACCTCCCATATTTAAGAATATTTGTACTTATTTTCTTCTTTCATCTCTAATGGTAGAGCAATATCTAATGTGCTGATCTATCAAACTATCCTGAGAGTCAAATTACTTCTTTAGGGGCAAACTTAGAGTTCACTTATTTTCTCTAAACTCTCCTAGTTATTTCAGCTTTTAATCCCATGCATATGCATAAATATACTTAAAGATATACAATAAGATGCATACTATAATTCTTATATATATAATTTAAATACTATTGATAGTTATTTTTATATTTTGTTAAATCTTTAAATTTTTTTTGTAAAGATATTATTAGGTATAAAATGTAAATTGTCCATGTTTATTTATTTATTTATTATTGTGAAACAACTTTTGTTTTGTTTTGTTTGTTTTTTTTTTTTTTTTTTTTTTTTTTTTTTTTTNGATGATGCATTGCCATCTTTATAATCTTCATGTCGTTTACTTTGTTTTATGTGATATAACGTATAGTGCTTGGATTAGGGTTGGTATCCAATAATCCCCAGATTTTGGGAGAGTTATTAAATTATTCAAATCGTTGATGATACTATAGAGGAACAAGTCATCTATGAACTAATAATGCTTAATAAACATTTATTTTTTTAGTAGAAATTTTAGTTTTCCTGTAATCTTTTTGAAGTTTAATTTGAAGTCCAATTTTTTTTTTTTCGAGAATCATTTGAAGTCCAAAGTTGATGAACATAAAAAAGATTTGATTTTGTCATAAAGCATACTTTATGTTTATGGAACATGATTCATCAGTGACATCTTAGACGTCTCTTTTACTTTATTTCTTTTTGAAATTCATCAGTGACATCTTAGACGTCTCTTTTACTTTATTTCTTTTTTAAAGTTTAAAATGCGTGTAAAACACCTTTGAACGTTTATACCATAAATTCAAAATATCAATTCAAACTTATTATCAAACAATTAATGTGCAGAACATGAACATAAGCTAAATACAAAATTGATAAACAATCTAAGCCAAATATAATCACATCCACAACAGAAAATAAAAGGCAAAGATAAAGGAAGAGAGATGCAAACACAAGGACAACACGCGATGTGTTATCGAAGAGGAAACCAAAGCTCTTGGCGTAAAACCTCTCCGCCGTCCTCCAAGCGGTAAATAATCCACTAAAGAATGTAGTTGGGATACATGAATAGCAGAAGATCCTCTAAGCCTAATTTATCTAGTGTACCTAAGCCCTCCAAGCTTCTTGCTCCAACAAGGTTACGCCGAACCTATTTCTTCTTTAGTTTACCAGATTCCACTACTTGACCATAGCATCAACCAATAGACATTGGTTTTTTCCAAACTGCTTCCCTTAGCACCAAATGTACTTTCTCACAGACGTGGGTGTGGTGAGATAAGGATTTGGTCAAGAATCTCTCAAGGATGTATCAATGGAGAGGAAGAGAGTAGAAGAATTTGTAGAGTCTTTTAGGTAAAGATTGGGGATGAGGCAATCTTGTTTTTTCTAAGGTTTCTCTCACAAAATTCTCCCTAGAAGCTCTCTTGATTTCGTGGGTATAAGAGTCTATATATAGTGGTTTGTGTTTGGAATACGAAGAGTCAATTTTTGCCAAACAGGGTAACTTGGCGGCTAAACCTCGCGGCTTGTCTAAGTCACGAGTTCAAGTTGCGAGGTAACGACTAGGCCAACCTGGGACTTTTGTCTTCTAGTGCGACAGTTGGCGCAACCCTTCAGCTCCCCTATGTGCTTCTCACGTGCCTACAGTTGGCGGCTTGCCAGTTGCGAGTTAGCTGCGAGTCCTAGCCGCGAAACTCTACTACTTTGTACAAACTTGAGCTTTTCTTCACACTCTCTTCACATACTACCCTTACATGAATCCCACATAAATACAGGGTTACTAAGTGCTAAATTACAAGCAAATTGGCACGGAATAAAGCCAACAAGATGGTTGATAAATTTCAACCTTACAATCTCCCCCTTTAGATATTCCGTGACAAAACCCTAAAACAAACTCTAGACTTAACGCGTGAGTTAGGAACAGTTGGAAAACTCATTCACACCTAACTCTAGAATCTGTGAAACTTTTGAACCATAAGAATAAGAACTCCTGAAACACAATAACACAATAAGTTCATTGTATGTAGAAAACTTGTAATGCATATGGAGCAAGCACAATGCGATCAAGTACAATAGAATAAAGCAATAAACTATGACAAGACCAAAACAAGTAATCACTATAACCAAGTGATCACAATACTCATTCACACTTGGAATGAACATCCGGACATTCAAGCTGACAAACACAAGGCAAATCACTTGAATGACCAACACTCAACGAATGCACAGTACATGAAGTATATGCATCTAGGAAAAATCCTACAATGGCACAAGAGTGATAGTATTTAGAAGTAAATGCATAATATTTAGTCAAGTATTGATTTACCAAAGCACACAGGCTACATACAACATGGTACAAACCACAAAGGCCTACAAGTGTGCATAAACAATCCTAAAAACTTACAAAAGCAACATGGGTACAAATTATAAACATAAACCTTAAAACCTACAAAGGTAGCAGGTACAAATATTAAACTAAGAATCTTAAAAACCTACAAAGGTAGAGGTACAAACTATAAAGTACTTCCCTTATTATATCGCTCCCCCTATCATGAATCATAGGAGCTGTGGTGAACTTGGAATATATATACCTGTAACCTGAAATACTTGCACAAAACACATTAGACCATCAAGGTAAAGTAAGTAATAAACGGACAAGTACAATGTAACAAGTAAATTACGATCAAGTAAACATGATGTGAAACATGTGAGCAACTTGACCAAACAATGTCTTCTTCCTCTTGGTATATGCATCTCCCTTATAGAAAATCTCTCCCCCTAGGAATGTGCACAAGAGTCATATAGAAATGACAAAACTCTCTGGTATACTACTCTAGAGTATACTCTCCCCCTTTTTGACACGAATAGACGAAGGGGTCAAGGAGAAAAGGGAGCAAGAGATGAAGGTATGAACAATGATAATAATGCATGAGGGGTGCAATGATATATGAGGAGTGCGAGATGAATGAGAAAATGAAGCTCAATCCTAAGACATGACATGCTAGGATGAAGAAACAATGTATGAACCAATGCATGAAAAATGCATATGTGGGGCAAGGTGTGTTAAATACACAACCAATGAACCAAACATGTTTCTAATGAGGAAACATGAGAAACCTCAAAGTTTGACACTCATTGGAGTCCAAACAAGCGAGAAAATGCCTAAGAGACATTTTATCAAACACCTAGCATGCACACTATGAACAACAATGTGAAACAATGCATGAACATCATGAAAACCACCCTTAATACATGATCTTTTTGCCACAAGGGGCCAATAACCAAAGCAAATCATCAAAAGAAATCAATCCCATACAAAATTTTGAGAGAAAATAAGTTTTCCTAACCCCTATGATGAAAATCCTAACCAAGATCTCAAAACTCTCCAAAACATAATCTAAGGATCCAAAACAGTGAAAAAAGTTTAAAATTATCTTAGAGATGTTAATGGAATGAAAAACATTCAAATTGATTGAGTTTTGATGTAAAAATAGTGAGAGAGGGGTTTAAGAGAGAATGAGAAAGGTTTAAAACAGTTTTCCCATGAAAAACACTTAAAAAAGCTGTTTCAGGGCGTTTCGCGATTGGGCAAGTCGCAAGATGAGTCGTGAAAACGATTTTCATGAAATTTTCTAAGTCTTTTTCGCGACTTGAGTGCTCACTCGCGAGTGAGTCACGAGTAAGTTGCGAATCTCTCTGCCAGAGATCCAAAAAATGCGAGGAAAATGCATTTTTCCAGTTTCGCGACTCGCGAGTCAGTCACGAGTGAGTCCCGAAAAACTCTGATACCTGTTTTTCAACACCAAAACATGTTTAAACAATGAAAAACAATGTAAGCACTAAACAAGAACACAAAGAGTGATAAAAATCACTTCCAAAAACATAGAAAATGATCAAAAATCTTTTTGGATTGATCCATATAAAGTTGAGCACACACACATCACATTTAAACAAATACAATTGAACAAATGAATAAGGCATTCATTGAACATGAGGCATGTGTGTTGTGTGTAAGTATCAAATGTGAAATAGTCCTTAGTCTAGAATGAAACTTCAATGATCAATTCAATCAAGTCATACACAAGTAATACTAAGTCAAGTGGTCTATCTCAATTATAGAAATGAACATATATAACCTCCCACAAGAAAATGATTACATATCTTTAAAACTTTTCATTTGGCTTCTTTACAAATCATAACATTTGATCATTTTGAATCAATACATCTCATTTTGAGATTGATGCTTGAAAGTTTTGATATTTTAATTTGATGAACAAGCCTTTGGCCTTTTTGGGCATCATACATTTTCATAAAAGTCGCTTTCCCTTTTTCCTAATCAAATACTAGTATGTGCGACGGCTTTTGCAACTCATTATCTCTTTTCATTTTGAGATTTACATTTGTTGAGCTCTTTAAGCAATAAAAATAAAAGAGTGAGAAGATATACAGGTACAAGTCTACGCATGTATCAAAACCAACATAACTATTGACAAATCATTCATGACAAGGTTGAAGATCGATTTACAACAATCACACATAGATGTTAAGATTTTTCCCACGAAGATATAAGTGCATAAAGAACAAGCTAAGCTCGTAAATGCACAAAGCCATTAGTACAAAGGTACAAGGCAAAACTCACATGTGATATGTGCTCAAACATATATGATCAAACTTTTTGAATTTTTCACTTTTTATGTGGTTTTGGATTTCTTTTTTTACTTACACAAAATTGAAACATAAAAGTAAGATCAAAAACAAAAAAATGCAAGATGCACAAATGCATGAAGATATGGAATTTAATGTATGAAGGGTTCTACAAAGATCGAAAGAATTAGATCAAGGACCAAAAGAGTAAAAGTTCAACCATAGGAACCTTTCCTCATCCAAACAGAACGATTGTTTGGAATAAGTGTCTCAAGAGAAGTGAGACGAGGGTTGGAAGAATGAGAACCGGAGATGCACATAGTTAAGGAGTTAAGAGCATTAAACATTTTCTTTAATAACATGCTATTTTCACTCAAAACCGGGTTACTCTTTAGCACAACTTCCAAGAAGCTCAAGTTTCTCTTTTCTTTTAATTCTTTTAAGAGTATGAAACTTAGAGCAATAAGGTCTTAGATGACCAAAAGCACCACAATGGTGACAAACAATGTGTTTAGGTCCACTAAGCTTTTTAGGAAGAGATTTAGCAACATGTTTTTGTTCTTTCTTCAACTTAGAATATTGAGATCTTATGTGACCGATCACACCGCAATAGTGACAAGTTGGAACAAACTTAGATCCATCTAAAGCCTTAGATTGAGACCTAAATAGAGGCTTTGACTTAATAGCCTTTCTCTCCACCTTTTGGTTTCTTTTATGTGGAGGAATGTACACCGATTTGTCCTTAAAGGTAGAACACACATTAGGCACAAAATCGGATACCACAACATGATTGCAACATATATTATCATCCATTTTAGCAATAGGTTCAGCAATCAAACACTTGGCATGCATCTTAAGAGATTCATTTTCATATTTAAGGTCATCAACAAGTTTGTTAGACAAAACAAGTTTAGCATCCAAGTCCATATTCAAACATTCAAACTCTTTCAGCTTTTCAAGAGAAATTTCAGCAAGTTTTTTATATTTCTCAACCAAATTGTTGGATTCATTGAGCTTAGCAATCAAATCATCATTTTCACAAAATAACTTGCTCAAATTCTTTTGAAACTTCTTAGCATTTTTCTTCAACAGTTTCTCATTTGGAATATCAACAACATCCAGAGATTCATGTAACATAGCATCACAATCATAAGGATTATCACTTATAGAGGCATTTTCACAAACACTTGGCATATTACACTCATCATTAACCAAATCATACAAAGAGGCATACAAAGCACAATCTATGACAAATAACACAAGAGGTCAAGGATCACACTTAGGTATTTAAACCACAGTAAGTGCACCCGCTCTGATACCAATTGAAAGTTCAAAATGCGTGTAAAACACCTTTGAACGTTTAGACCCCAAATTACAAAATATCAATTCAAGCTTATTATCAAACAATTAATGTGCGGAACATGAACATAAGCTAAATACGGAATTGATAAATAATCTAAGTCAAATATAATCACATCCACAACAGAAAATAAAAGGCAAAGATAAAGGAAGAGAGATGCAAACACAAGGACAACATGCGATGTGTTATCAAAGAGGAAACCGAAGCCCTCGGCGTAAAACCTCTCCGCCGCCCTCCAAGCGGTAAATAATCCACTAAAAAATGTAGTTGGGATACATGAATAGCAGAAGTCCCTCCAAGCCTAATCTACCCAGTGTACCTAAGTCCTCAAAGTTTCTTGCTCCAACGAGGTTACGCCGAACCTATTTCTTCTTTAACTTACCAGATTCCGCTACTTGAACATAGTATCAACCAATAGACATTGGTTCCTTCCAAACTGCTTCCCTTAGCACCAAATGTACCTTCTCACAGACGTGGGTGTGGTGAGATAAGGATTTGGTCAAGAACCTCTCAAGGATGTATCAATGGAGAAGAAGAGAGTAGAGAAATTTGTAGAGTCTTTTAGGTAAAGATTGGGGATGAGGCAATTTTGTTTTCTCTAGGGTTTTTCTCACAAAATTCGCTTTGGAAGCTCTCTTGATTTCGTGGGTATAAGGGTTTATATATAGTGGTGTGTGTTTGGAATACGAAGAGTCAGTTTTTGCCAAACAGGGTAACTTGGCGGCTTGACCTCGCAGCTTGTCCAAGTCGCGAGTTCAAGTTGTGAGGTAACGGCCTGGCCAGCCTCGGACTTTTGTCCAGTAGTGCGACAGCTGGCGCGACCCTTTAACTCCCCTGTGTGCTTCTCATGTGCCTACAGTTGGCGGCTTGCCAGTTGCAAGTTAGCCGCGAGTCCTACTCGCGAAACTCTGCTATTTTGAACAAACTTGAGCTTTTCTTCACACTCTCTTTACACACTACCCTTACATGAATCCCACCTAAATATAGGATTACTAAGTGCTAAATTACAAATAAATTGGCACAGAATAAAGCCAACAAGATAGTTAATAAATTTCAACCTTACACTTTTCTTCTTTTTTTTTCTCTCACTTTATTTCTTTGTTGTTCTTATGTTCCCTTAATGATGAGTGGACCCCGTTTACATTCTATACATCCTTTAGCTCAAACGGTTTCAAGCAATCAGTACAAAGACTTAATTTTTACAGTATAATATGAATATTTAATATAATAATATTACATTGTTGTAATAGTGTATCTCTTTGTAAGTAATGTTAGGACCATAGCTTTTGTTATCATTTGCTCACGTGGTAAGTCGTGAGTGAAATTATAGACCCATTATTTTTATTCCACTACTCATAACTTGTAACATGAGCAAATTGTTACAAAAGTTGTGACAAAAGTCCGTTTATATTTCATTCTAGCCATGTTTCAAGCGTATTGAATTGATTGAAATTGTGAATTGAAAACATAATTTCAAAGTTAGAAATCATGTCTTTAACTCATGATTTCAGTTTAAAAAGTGTGTATAATAGTTTTTATTTTTGCTAATACAGTCAGTACTTACATTCTAATATTCTGTTACTGCCCTCCCATTAAGCGGTGGACCCTTGGTTATGGGAGTCCAATCTCTGGGAAGGAGAGAGAGTCCACATTGAGAATCCACATACGGTCCTCAAGTTTGATACTATAAATGGCAAGAGGATTAAACCTAATAATTTATCAAAATCCAAAGAAAAAAATATAGGTATGTATAAGAGTTTTTGGACCCATGAAAAAAGGGTTGAACTAAACCCAACTTGCTGAAACAATGGATCGGTTCAAATAGACCCCTCTTTTCAAAATAGTTTGTTTTAAAAATAAAATAAAATTTAACCATGTGTAAACATGTTTTACACTTTCACTACTTCTTGCTCAAATTTTTCTTTATTTTCTTTCATTTCTAAGGTTTTTTCTTCTCTAAGACTTATTTTTTTAATGAGGTTAAGGTTTGAGAGTTTCGGTTTTTAATAAACCTTCAATTCTATAAACTTAAAAATTCATATATAATTTAACACTTATATTTTGGTGTTTTTTTTTTTTATTTGGTAACTTATTTGAATTGAAATAGAAGACAGACAACTAGATATATAAAGAACATAAGATTTATAATTCGTTTAGAACGACTTGTGACTGGATCGAACCTGAACCTAATCAACCCAACCTCTTTTAGTAAAAGTTTATTAATTTATGTAGATTGTAAAAAAAAAAAATATATATATATATATATATATAAACATATATATTTAAAAATTATAATACAAACTTATGGAAAAGTAAATACAAAACTTGGGTAAAGAAACCAAAAAAAAAAAAAAAACTCTATAAAAAGAAATAAAACAATGAATAGAAAAAGAAGTATTTTTTTTGGGCCAAGGAAGCTAAAACATAAAACATAAGACAAAGTGTAAAAAAATCATTCACATCCTTTTTTTTCCTCACAAAACTGGGATTAGAGTGTGTCGGAGGAGATAAGAATATACTAACCAAAGCAAGAGTTACAGATTTTTATATACAAATATAGCCAAATCTTTCACTTTCAAAGACATCACCAGAATTCCAAGTATGTGGCCAATGGCCACTGAGAATCTGAAGGAAATCAATTATGGCGTATAGCTCGCTACTTTTTTTACTTTGATGCGACAAGTTTCATCCAAAAACATTGACACTCATTTTGGTGTTACATAAAAATTTTCAAGCACAAATTATCAACGTCGATGCCTTCCAGCCGTCGAATTGGCAGCCCAGTCACTAGATGAGAGAAAGTATCTGTATATTTTTGTAAAATGTTGGCTTAAAATGTAAAATATATTCTTGAAATTTGGGTGTTTTGAATTTTACACTAAAGTTTTAGAATCTAAATTTTACCTTTTAAAATTATATTCTATTTGCATTTACAATTTTCCTATCCATATTTTCTATTAAGTACCACACATAAACAAGCAACATGTGTTTCGTTCATCTAATAGAACATGGCATAGTGAAAATGATTTACCGCAATAACACTGATGTCACATCATTTTATTGGATGAACTAAATACACACAACAAGCTTATACTCAACGTATTCTAAAAAAAAAAAAGAGCTTATACTTAACGTAAAATATAGACAGAATGACGGCTAATGCAAATGAAATATAATAGTGAGTAAATTTCAAATTTTGAAATTTCAAGATATAAAATTTAAAATTTTTTAAATTTTAGAGATATAATTTGCACTTTACCATAAAAGGTTTAATTACCATGTATTTTTGGTAAAATGTTTTAGAAAACTACAAAGAATTTTACTGTGAACAAAAAAAAAAAAAACTATATTTTACAATAAAATACTCAAAAGATTTTACAATAAACAATTGACAGCGATGGAAGGTAAAAATTAAAATATCTCTATTTGCAAAGCAATATACAAAATGGCTTCTACTACTGCCCGCCAGGTGGCCTAACACCCATAATCAGTGACGTTTATCATCTTTGACTTGACAAATACCGCAGGTTGCATAGGGCGTTCCTGAACTACATTTTCAGAAACATAATTAAAATGTGGAAAATTTTGAACCAATTATGTTCTTCTTCCTCTTCCTTTCAATCATATCTAACTCTGAAAAAGTGACACTCTCAGCTCCTTTCACATAAAA
>NW_027069794.1:271493-309624 GCF_002906115.3 Quercus suber | reverse complement strand
TTTTTTTTTTTTTTTTCTTGGGTGCAATGGAAAATTTTCTCTTTTTTTCTTGGGTGCAAATTTAATGGGTAATTCACATCGATTTGCCAAACACAATAACCAATATAAACTGAAAAAATCCAGCATCAATCCCTTATTAAGATATCCATTTTTTATATAGAAAACCCTTAAATGAGAATGGAAAGACTGTGAGATCTAACTCAGTAAAAACTTGCACCATAAAATAATGATAATCTTCTCTTCAACAGCGCGCGTGCGCGCACCCACACACACAAAAAAAGAAAAAGAAAAAAAAAAAGAGGGTCAATAGTTGATTGTTTGTGGTTAGTTGAAGGAGAATTTCTTAGTTGCTGGACGATATTATGTGCTCAATATTCTTTTCGAGTTTATTTGGCTTCTGTACAACTTTTTTGAAGTATAATTCTAATTTTGAGCCACCTTATTAATAAACTCTTCCAAACAAGCATATGGCATCCTTTATATCCAATAATTGCTGGTACAACTTGCAAGCAAAATTAATTGTTAGTTTTTTTAGAGCCTTGTAAACTTAGATTATTTAACCTAATTTAAAGCCAAGTAATTACTTAGTTCTAAACAAATATCAACCATATCACATAAAGTGGAAAAGTAAATGTTGGGTTAAAATTAGCTTGACCTTGATTAATCAATTCAATTACCCAAGTTGATTAATTAGGTTAAGTTGCATGCAAATCATGAAGGCACTAACAAACCACGAATTAAACTAAATGTAGCGGAAATTAAATTGACATGGTGATTTGTTGACAAATGGGGAAAACCTCTCGTAAAGCAAAAACCTCATCGGGTGATTTTAAGATCATCGCTCCCGAAAATATACTAATCAACAATCAAGCGGTTACAAGTATAAGGAATCTTAACACTACCTTGGCTTATCTCGAAATACCAACTTACAGTTGAACCCTTGCTCCAATACTTAATTGGACTTGATCTTGTAGTAACATTCTTTCCTTTGATGCACAAATCTCGAATCTGTGAATAATCCTTTTACACGGATCCTAGTATGTGACTAACTCCAGCAAGTTGAATGGAAATTGTTAGCTGCAAAGTTTTTCATTTCATCAATAATGAAGATCAGGAATCACTCAGTTACAAAACCCCATGGCGTACAAACATAGTAGCTTCTCACAGAGAAAAATAAACTCTGGGTCTTTGTATCTATGTGTGACCGCTCTTAAAATAAGCCTTATATATATCTAGGGTACTAGTGAGAAAAGAAACCCTAAACAAATATATAAGCTTGGGTCGAATTTCAGATCTGGAAATCTGAAAATTGTAATTCTTGATAGATCGAGCTTCTATCAAGCCATTGTCGATCTACTCATTTAGTCTCAACAGTAGTATCTGTCGAGCTATCTATCGAGACTTAATGAAACAACTTTTCTTTACTTGTTTCTTGGATCAATCTTCATGTCTTTAATACGAAAACTTGATATGCTTGAACAACATATTTCTTGATGTATTAAACCCAACTCAAATATACCTAATTACAAGTAAAGTACATTTTGACAAAAGATTAGCCAATTACATAAAATATGACCCTAATAGTAAAGAACACAAGCATTATGATGACCCAAGAAAACCAATGAAACCATCTAGTTTCAAGGTAAAAAACTTAGGAATGATTTAACCTAAACAATCCACAAGGCAACAATTTACTAATAAAATGTAAGTTTTACAATAGGTTTAACCCTAAATCTAATGCCATCTCTTGCAGTACTTACTCATGTGACCATATGCAGTTCTAAATCTACGGACTCTTCTATTATGAATTTGTTGCACAAAAATGCTCATGTTTGTGACTTTGAGAACCCACTCAAAGGTTTAGATCATTAGTAGTAGTTGATTTTGTTGTAGCAACTTATCTCCACCAGTACTTGTGTTTGCTCTTCTTTCCGATAGATATATGCTTGTTGAGTTGGAAGGTTTCAAAACCTCTCAGATCTCACAGGAGTAACTCACAAGTCTTGAAAAATGAGTATTAAGGTTTTGCTTTTATACCTAGTAGTATTGGTCTTAAACCCTAAATGTTTCGTAGGCTTTTGGACATGATTTAAAATCTACGGACATTGTAGTTCAATCAGTCGAGTCTGTCTCTCAATCAATCGAGCTTCCTAGTTTCTGGATTCTTCTTTCTACAGTTTTTATGTTCTTGAATCTTGATTTATATCAACTTGAGCAATATCTAAAACTGTTCTAAGACATAAATTTCTTATACTAGACACGTTATTGTACTCGGTTTGCCAACATACATAAAATTAGAACCTAAACATTTAATCCTAAATATTTAGAATCTAACAAAAATGAGCTTACTCAATTTAAATACAACAATTCTTGCTGGTAGAGAAAGTCTAGGGACAAATTTTATGATAGAATTCTAAAATGGTCAACTATGAGTGGTGAAAAAAATGTAGTAAGTTTAGTGAAAGTAATTGTCCACTACTCACATCAACAACATCATCAAGTTGTGGCAAATGGTGTGGTTGTGTAAGAACTGTAGCAATAGCAGTAGCCTTTAGGGAAAGGAAACAACAATGCCATCAATGATTCATGTGGCTAAGGCAAGGAAGAGGAAGATTTTTGGGCTTGCATCTAAAGTGCTTCACACACCCTCAAAAGATAATCTCACACGTTCGGTGTTAGTAGTGCACAAGCGGTGGTTCAATACAACGTAACTTTACAACAAATAGAAGCCATAACACAAAACAAAATGATAACTTACATAGATGAATTCCAACTTGAGATATAGTCCTCTGTAATCATGCTGATAATTCAATTTAGCAGGTTTCATAGGTGTTGTTTTGGTCCAAGGGGTTCAGAAAATCAGGCTTAATCAACAAAGTACTTAAATAATGACTAAACCAGATCACCGTACGTGTAAGATCCTAGCAAAAACAAATTTGAAGGTTACCATCTCTCTAGAAATACAACAATAAAATCTTTGATCCATATTGAAAAAAAAAAGGATCTCAAGAACACCCAGTCTAGCTACAAACACTACAAAAAAAACAGTCTATTGCGACACTTCAAAACTGCTGCTAAAACTGTCTTTAGCAGCAGTTTCTATTGTGGCGGTTCAACCGCCACAAGTAGAGGGTCGCCCACCTCTCCAAAAATACTTTTTCTACCTAAGCTTTTGAACATTCGAAGCAACAAATTTTGAGTTTGATGGTGTTTTTGTGTATGTGGTAGTACAATACTACTCTCTCTATCTCTCTTCTTCATCCTGCTGTATTTATGACTAATAAAGATTTGAAGTATTCTTTTGTCTATTTTTCCCTTTTGTGAGCTAGTGCCCTTGAATCTACCTTGGAACATCTGAATCTATTTGACAAGTGAGTTTTGGACTTCTCTCTTTCTATTTTTTAAAACCTAGGTTGATCAACAAATATCCATTTTATTTTTTTTTCCAAAAATAAATTCTGACATTTTCGTGACTCCACTAGGGAGTCAAGAGGTTGAAGTTGAAGGGATCAAGACAAGGAACGAATAAGCGAAAATATAAAATAAAAATAAAACTCTTGGTAACAAGAAGGCGAAGCTCCCTTGTGATGCCCCTCTCTTAACCCAAGATTTTTTTCGCTCTGCCTAGCATTTGGAGGCAACAAATTATGAACCATCCTACCAAATCTATAAGCATGTGTTGCAAAAGCCATAAATGCTGCTTGCTTCACTATCCAGTCATGGTGTCATCTTCCATGTGCAGCACGAAAAGAGTAATGCTATATATGTGCGCCCTTGGTAGAAAGGGAACATAAGTACATTATGAGTGCATTTACTAATAAATAAAGGGTTATAGTAACATATGTCCTTAGGGCAATTGTTAATAAACTATAATAAGAAAGTCTCGACATTCACTTTTATGAAAAATATAAAAAGCTGTTAATTGGCAGCTGTGAAAATTTATAAATGTTTACTCTATATATCCAAAACCCCAATAGCATAGTGTGAGCTAGAAGTACGGGTGGGAGCCCCATAGCTGTTTTACTTTGCTTCTTTCTTCAATATTATTCACTTGGAAACTTTTACTACTGTCGGTCCTGAATGTGCAGGGCATTGAATGTTTTCTTGGCTTCTTTTAATCATTACGTTTTTTCAATAGCTTCTCTTGCCTCTTATAGGCACAATCCCCAAGTTCCAAACTGCAAAGGCATATTTAGATTTATATTGTTTGTAATGGCTTTCATCTTGAATAGACAAATCATTGGTGGGATTGTGCCTGCATTGTTGACACTCTCAATACTAGTGGAAATATGCTTCGCAAAAAATGTTCCTGCTATTTTTGTTTTCGGGGATTCCTTGGTTGATGTTGGAAATAATAACTATATTTTATCACTTGCCAAGGCTAATTATATCCCTAATGGGATTGATTTTGGAATGGCAACAGGCCGATTCACAAATGGAAGAACAACTGTTGACATTATAGGCAAGTACTAATTGTCCAGTACTTTGCATGCCTAGTTCTATTTTGCACAAAGTAGAGGCTATTAAAGTATATGCAAATGTGAATAGTATTTAATTCATCAAAATTTTCTCACCAGGTCAGGAATTCGGTGTTAAAGACTACCTGCCTCCTTACTTGGCTCCCACTACAGCAGGATCTGTGATTCTGCAGGGTGTCAATTATGCTTCTGCCGGAGGTGGAATTCTTAATTACACTGGAAAGATCTTGGTAAGGTTTCTGCTCCACACGTATAATTTTTTTCCCGTGTAAGCACTATAAACATTGAAGTTCCAATGGTTATGAAGACTTCTATTTTACTTGACATACAAACAACCATTCTCATCAGCATTTCAACGATGTTATGAATCACTGAACAAGATTAAGTTGTATGATTTCAAGTAAATTAATCTGCTTCACCCGTGCAATATTTACCCTATCTTGGACAACTATGATTTTCAAAGTCATTTTTAACAGCATTTCAGTACGTATATTGTTTTAGATGTACAACTAGCTACAGGTTTACATAAACAAGTAAATTTGTACATAGGGAGATCGAATCAACATGGACGCGCAAATAGACAATTTTGCAAATAGCAGGCAAGACATAATCTCAAACATTGGAGCTCCTGCAGCACTAACATTGTTAGGAAAAGCAATCTTCTTTGTTATGATGGGCTCAAATGATTTCATCAATAACTACCTTACCCCTGTCATCTCTGCTGCTGAGCAGAAGTTGATCACCCCAGAAGTGTTTGTTGGCACCATGATTTCAAGATTCAAACTACAACTTACGGTAATCTTTTAGTAACCTATTATGTTAAAGCCACATTTCCGACTGTAAAAGTTAAACTGAAATGTTATTGATTCTGTTACCAGAGGCTTTACAATTTGGGTGCTAGGAAGATTATTGTGGTAAATGTTGGACCTATAGGGTGTATACCTTATTTAAGGGATACCAATCCAGCTGCAGGGGACAACGACTGTGTTAGTTTGGCAAATCAGTTGGCTCAATTATTCAATGCTGAGCTGAAAAGCCTTACCATGGACCTCAGTGCTAATCTTCAGGAATCAAAATTTGCCTATGCAGATTTTTATAGAATCGTAGAAGATATCCTGCAAAACTACATATCCTACGGTGAGTATGCTCTAGGTTTTACTGCCAGTTCACACAGGATAGGTCATAGGAGCATCTTAATTTTCACTCTCATTTAAATTTATGATTCCCTAACAACTTAAGCTTTTGGTATAAGTAAAAGAATTTTGAACCATGTCTTCATTCTAAAGAGAACTTCATGTTTTATTTAACAGGTTTTGAAAATGCGAATTCCTCGTGCTGCAATCTTGCTGGGCGCTTTGGGGTTTGATTCCATGTGGTCCTCTCTCAAAAGTTTGTAGTGACAGATCCAAGTATGTGTTTTGGGATATGGCTCATCCTACCGAAGCTGCTAATTTTCTCATTGCAAGGCGTCTCATTGATGGTGACACCAATGACATTACACCTATAAACCTTAGGCAATTTGCTCGATTGTGACCCAAAGTCTTAACGATTGTAACAAGATGCATTCGAAGATTGTTTTGCGAAAAAGTTAGTAGGTGATTAGTACTCTTTTAATGACAATAACTGACGTAATTAATTCGTAAGAATAAATAGAGGCACTCCAAGAATAGTGACAATGAAGCTTACGGAAAACCACATAATATCATGAGTAGGTATGTTGTACACTGTTCTAGTTTTCTCACTATCATATTATTCTTAGCGATGTGTTGGATGTAGTAATAAAGGAATACGTTTCATTTCTATGACTAACACCAGTAGTCAGTAGTTCATTGAATTTGTTGACTGTATTTGTAGAAAAATATGTTCTTGCTAGACGACATTATTATAAGGTGAAGGTGGCCTTCAATTTCATTCAGTTAAGGGGGTTAAGTAAAATTGGGGTGATAGTTTATGGTGAAAAATTGTAATTTGCCTAATTAGTTACAAGTAAAAGTGAAATTAATAACTATTTTTTCAAAATTTTGAGAGTTAACTTTGGATCCAAAATCTAAATTAAAAAAAAAAAAGTTTTTTTTTTTTTTTTTGTTGTTGTTGTTGATAATTCGATAGTTGAGGGTTGGGGGATTTGAACCCTGAATATTCCGTTAAAAATACCAGGAGATGCCAACAAGTTGAGTTTACCATTTACTTAAGTTTCAACATTTACCATTCAAAAAAAAAAAAAAAGATTCAACATTAAATGTATTATGTTTTGTGCAAAATAAATGACAATATAATCCATTTGAAACTTTATTAAGAATAAATCTATTTACTTTACGTAGTAGATGAGTTAAATTTAACAAAATATTTTTTGAAAATAAATTAAAAAATAACTTTCTTCTTTATGTAGCATATGAGCTTGACTTCGTCTTAAAGAAGGTACGAAGAATAACCAGAAAGACAAAGGTTAACCTAAAATGTGGCAAAAAAGACTTGAGCAGTTAAGCTTGTTTTGTGATGGATTACAGTTATGAACCATGCAAAACTATATGGTGCTTGTGAAATTCCTAGGGGAAAAGAAAACACATACATGCTCGCATGCAAAATTAAAAATAAAAATATACCGTAGTTGCTGTAAGAAACTCTTTTTGTTGACAAGTGAGGATGACAATTTTTTCCCGCTTTGATAAATATTATAATTGTAAATTTTTCATACTCTAAAACATTACTATTAAATAAACATATCAATGTTAGCTTATTTTATTCTATCCAATGTTACTTTCTGCCTTTATTTTGTTGTTTGTTATACTATGAGATTTTTGTTTCTGTTGTGATATTCTCTTGTTAAACACTTTGATAATATTATTCAATTTTTGCTAAAAATTAGTTTGATTTGATGGGATAAATTTAATTGTAATTTCAAGTATATTTTTTTATTAATGAAGGATTTAAAAAAAAAATTGAAATAGTTGTGGGGCAAATTAACAAAAAAATAGAGTTTTAAGGGGTGGGGTAGGGATGCAGGAAGAAAATTTTTCCTGTCATGCAGGTCGAGGGCAAAGACGACATCTTTCGGTCTCATCCCGCCCTCTTGCCACCCCTATAGACAAGCAGTAGTTGTCAATGTTCAAAAATAAACTATTTTCTACCCCCCAAAAAAAAAAAAAAAAAAAGAAATTCTAGTACTACATAAAATACCATAATTTTTCTCACAACTACTTATGTGTCAAATTATGACTGGCTGTCTGTCACTTTCATATGAACTCATTCCACTACTCACAGTCTGTCACGTGGATAGTTGTAGCACAAGTTGTGGTATTTTATGTGGTCTTAAAATTTTTGAAAAAAAAAATAGACTATTAATATAAAAATACGAAATGGAAATTTGTTCTCTATTTTTTTTGGGTGCAAACTTTATCAATGATTTACGTCGATTAGCCAATCAAAAAAACCAATATAAACAAAAAATTCAGCATCAATCCCCTATTAAGATATCAAATTTTTATATAGAAAACCCTCCAATTGAGAATGGACTATGAGATCTAATTCAGTAAATACTAATTTCACTATAAAATAATGACAATCTTCTCTACAACAAATACTACAGGCTATCATTCTAAAAATAAATAAACAAATAAATACTACAGGCTACCGAGACACCAAAGAGCCGCACGCACTGACACTTTTTTTTTTTTTTTTTTAGTCTATAGTTGATTGTTTGTGGTTAGTTGAAGGTGGCTTTGTTAGTTGATGGACAATATTAATTGATATATATATATATATATAATCCAACAATGAGTTGGGTTCAAGTTACACATAGTGTAACTTCAAACAATGTTACATCATTCAATAACTTATTATTGAATTCATATTTAAAAATCCAACCATTAAATTACATGTTTTATATGTTCTTAATATTCATTCCAATTTTCATGTCAATCAGATGTAATTTACTATACGATCCATAAACTCATATTGTATTGGGTGTGCTGTCGTAGGTAACCAAAAATAAAACCTATACTCCTAAAAATATATGTAGTAGTGCGAGTAAGAATCGTTCCCACAGAGAGTACCTAGCCTAATTTTATACTACGTGAACAAGGAGGGGGGGGGGTTTGAGTATAATGAAAACAATTTTAAGAAAAAAAACTAAGGAACAATTCAAATTAAAGTATCAAAATCAATCAAGAGAACAAACCTTGGTCCATGTCAACATCCACCATTGGAATTTTATAACTGATCATCGATGCAAGTATATATCAATTCACACTTTGAATATTCACCGTTGGAATTATTTTCTTATCTCTCCTCAGTTGCAATTAATTAGAAAACAAACGATCTAATTAACCCTAACTACTAAACAACCTAAGACAAGCGCTAAATGTTTAATTTAGTAGTAGCCTTAAGAATTAGAGAGATCAATTGCATTTAATTTAGTTGAGCGTTCTTTCTAAGATCTAATAATTTCTGACACAGCAAATCATTAAATCTTGGTTGCTTCACAAGTTAGAGAGATCAAACAATTACGGATTTGATATCTAACCTAGTAGTAGATTGAAACGAATAATAAACTAGTAGGCCTCCTAGTGATTAAACGAGACAATCATGAAAATAGGCACAGAAGAACATCCGATATTCAAAGCATAAATTGAATAATAAAAACAAATTATATCTCACAGTTTTATTGATTCCGAGACTTCAGTTTCCTTTAACCAAGTATAAAAGTTTTAGTCACGCAGAGCCATGACAGAAAACTCAAAAAAGAAAATTAGAGAAGAGGGGAGAGAGAGGCGTGTGTGTGTCTGTGTAATTCTGATTTCTTCTCCCCTTTTACACGTTAATTCCCCCTTTCCCAAGCCTACAAAATCTCCTAAAAATATTCTAAATAATAACATTCAAATCTGACTAATTAAGGAAAAATATTAAAAATCAAACAAAGTCCTAATATAACTAGGAAAGTGGTGTTTTTCAACTAAAAATTTCGTGCATCAGATCTGGAACTTTCCAAAAATAAATCACATCAGATCTGCATATTAGAATTTCAAGCAAAGGAACATTCTAGAATGTCAACAGTGCAGGTGCAACTTCAAACCCAATTTCGACCTTGATGCGGCCCGTATCTCTCAAAACTCAAAACATGAAAGTTGTAGAGCTTTGTCTTGGCATTCTATATTATCTTGAATCATCGCAATCGGAGTTCGGATGAGAGAGTTATGCCCAGATAACGAAACGACATCAAAGCTGTCTAGAATCACCCAATTAACTACGTTTTGCACTTTATGCCTCAATTTGCATCCTAAATCAAAATACAAGAATAATGAGTATATTTAGGCACCAAATAAATATAAAAAACTAAACATTAAGGGATAAAAATATGACATTTTGCATTCTCATCAATATTCATTATTTTAACTATAAAACTAAAATTTAAAAAATTAATTAATAACATAGCTATTGATCTTTGATATCATCTTTAAATTTTGTAAGTATGGAGAATATACAAAAATAATGTAATCCAACAGTGGATTTATCAAAATTTATATCTAATTAAAAAATATTGAGTGGTGTAACATTACTTAAAGTTACATTAGGTGTAACTTGAATCTAAACTTTTATATATATATATATATGAGTTTATTTGGCTTGAGTATAATTTTTTTTTAAAAGTATAATTGTACTTTTGAGCCACCTTATTAATAAACTCCCCCAAACAAGCACATGGTCCTTTATATTCAGTAATTGCTGGTGCAACTAGCAACAAAAATGAACTTACTTAATTTAAATATAACAATTCTTGTAGGTGGAGAAAGTCTAGGGATAACTTTTATGATATAACTTTAAAGTGATTGACTATGAGTGGTGGAAAAAATGTAGTAAGTTCGTGTGAAAGTGATTCTCCACCTCTCACATTAATCACATCATCAAGTTATGGCAAATTGTGTTGTCATATAAGAACTATAGCAATAGGCGAATAGCATTAGCCTTTAATTAGGGAAAGGAAACAACAGTGCCATCAATGATTCATGTGGCTAAGGCAAGGAAGGGGAAGATTTTTGGGCTACAATCTGAAGTGCTTCACACACCCTCAAAAGATAATGTTACACGTTTGGTGTTAGTAGTGCACAATGCACATGCAATTGCAGGCCGCCACACTGAATAACCCTTCGTTTCACAGATCTCATACATTTCTGTAGCAATTGGACCCATTAACATTGGTAACCAAAATTGTCTGAGGTGGTGGCTGTAGGGAATTAACACGAAATTCTTAACCTGTGAGAAATAAAGAATAGATAAAACACACGCTAAAGAAAAATAATTACATGCACAAGATAGTATTTACGTGGTTCAACAATTTGCTTACGTCCATGGAGTTGCAGGAATTTCACTATTATCAGGAAAAAAATACAAGTGCGGTAGTACAATTTTTCTCTCTCTCAAAAAACTACAACAACAAACCCTAATCACCAAAAAAAGAAAAAAAAAGAAAAAAGGGTTTTCTACATCCTCCGCTCCATGGACTAAGCTTCAGAAAATCTCCCATTAAAATCCATACAACATTATTTCGGGTTGGGTCGGGTCGTCAATCGGATCAAACACAACTAGGCTCCACAAAGCCTAATAGTGGCCTCATCCAGCTATTTATGGAGGAGACAAAACACTTTGATATAACAATTGAAACCACCACAGAGTTCGCCTTAAAGCCTTTAAAAAAAGTTAAAAAAAGAAAAAGAAAAAAGAAAAGTAGGAGCAACTGTCTATGTAATTACGGTCTTTATAGGCCATTGTTCCAGTCAAGCACTCAATCACATGCAATTTGGATTTCAATGTCATCAACTCTCCCTTCTGTGCAACCTGATAAAAAAAAAAAATGGTATGATTTTCTAAGAATAAGATCAAAGCAATGGACAAGACCTGCACAAACGGTGGAGCATGTGATTTAATTCGATACAATGTAACTTCACACAAAAGAAATTATAACACGTAACAGACTGATAACTTATAACGACAACTTCCAACTAGAGACATAGTTCCTATGTATTGTAATCACACCGATAATTCAATCCATTTGAAATAAATTCTTTTTCTGCTTTAAATTAAATATGTCAAATTTAAATTTGTATCTTGGAACATTTCATATAAAATTTAAATGATCTGGAAATTCGTACTTTGTCACATCCAAAAACTCAAATTTTAACTATGAAATGGGTTTGTCCAATTCACTAGAGGAGGTCTCAGGTCTTGTTTTGTATAATAGTGTTGGTAAAAAGAAAAATATCACTAGCATATTGTTGAGGCTATTTTGCTAAAGTCTTTCAAGGTCACACAAAGTAAGGCCCAAATCCCTTTTTGGGCACATTATCTCTATTTGTGTGTTTTTGTGTTTGTGTGTGTGTGTGTGTATATATATATATATTATATATATAAAAAAAAAAAATACGTACCGAACTCCGATCTCGTGATTAATTTGATGGGGTAAATATTGGCCAATTTTGGAGTTTATCATGAGCTCAAAACATAGAATTTGTCAAATAGGCTGGTGACAGTGGCAAAATAGGGGAGTCCATGAACAAGCCCATGTCTTGGGCTAACCACTTTTAGCGAAGTGAAAGCACTTAAGCACCTACCTAAATTTCTCTGACAGGTTTTGACAAATTTAGCAGGTTTTGTATTGTAGGTGCCGTTTTTGTCCAAAAGGGTTCAAAAAATTAGGCTTAATCAACAAAGAAGAGAAAAAGAAATCATGTTATATATATGACAAAGAAGGGTTGGGTTCAAGTTACACCAAGTGTAACTCTAAGTAATATTACACCACTTAATACTTTTTAATTGGATACAAATTTTAACAAATCAACCGTTGGATTACATTATCTTTGTATATTCTCTATATTTGCAAAATTTTAAGGTGATCAAAGATCAATACCCATGTTATTTATCAATTATTTAAATTCAAGTTTTTATAGTTTAAAATATTGCATAAAATATGAGTTTATAGATCAAATAGTAAATAACATCTGATTGGTATAAAAATTGGTATGCATGTTAAAAATATATAGAACATGTAATCCAATGGTAAGATTTTCAAAATATGAATTCAATAACAAGTTATTGGATGGTGTAACATTGTTTAGAGTTACACTAGGTGTAACTTGAACCCAACCCGACAAAGAAACATGATATATATATATATATATACACACATATTTATGAGTTGAGTTCAAGTTATACCTGGTGTAACTTTAAGCAGTGTTACAACACTTAATAACTTGTTATAGAATTCATATTTTGAAAACCCTACCGTTGAATTACATATTCCACATGTTCTTAACATTCATGCCAATTGGATATTACTTACCATTTAATCCATAAACTCATCTTTTATGCATTATTTTAAACTACAAAATTTTGAATTTAAACAATTGAATGATGACATAATTATTAATTTTTGGTCACCTTAAAATTTTGCAAGCATGGAGAATATATGAAGATAATGTAATCCAACGGTGAATTTCTCAAAATTCGCATCAAATTAAAAAATATTGAGTGGTGTAACATTACTTAAAGTTACACTAGGTGTAACTTGAACCTAACCCTATATATATATATATATATATATATTAAAAAAGAAATCATGAGCTTGATTTTTTTTGAAACCAAATAATCAAACCTACATACATTTCATTTGTTATATACTCGTAGAAGAACAAAAATAATTGAAAGAGACTAAAAAGAAAAGCTATATAGTAATCAAGATGGACCAGGCAAAAAGATTAAAAGAATTACAATGGCCTTTAAATGTCAACTACATGCAATCCAAGGACCAAAGTGCAAACATGGCCTCAAAGGGAATTAAACAATGAATCCATATCAGAGCTGCTACTTTCTAACAAGGGATCTTGGATCTGAAACATATATAATAATCTAGTATTTAACAATAATTTCATCATACAAATATCATAATGCCACACATAACTACCCCCAATTTACTCTTTTTTTTTTTTTTTTTTTTTTTTCCAATCTGAAAGTCATAAACCCTAACTCATATCAAACAACCAATGTCAAAATCATCAAATAAATAAATAAATCTCACACAACCAAATCAATACCAAAAAACCCATATGAAAAATGATTAGAGATCAAATATGTGTAAAAATTCTGATTCATCAAAAATAAAACCTGAAACTTTGAGGTGTTTTTCAAGCAAGGAAAGTAGAGATCGAACCTAAGAAGAACCAGAGAAGGGTTAGAGATGAAGAATAACAAAAAGAGAAGGAGAAATATAATCTAAAAAGACAGAAAATGTAAATGGCTTTTGTCGGCGATGGATGGCGCTAGCAGAGGCTAGAGCTTGTTGGTGGTGTCGAGTAGAGCTTAGAGCTAGTGATGGGTGCGAGGGTGGGATTGGAGGTGGGGGAGAGGGATTAGGGTGGTTGGGTTATGGAGAGAACTGAGGGGGAGAGAGAGCATGAAAGGTAGTGACGAAGTGATAAGTATCAAGAAGAGAGGGAAAGTAAATGTAAAATGTTTTACCAAAATTTTAAGTGTAAAATATTTTACACAAATTTGCCTAGTTTGATTTGGTTGACTGAAAATATTTTACTTTTGACCAAATATTTTACTATAAAACAAACACTGTAAAACAAGAAAATATTTTTTGTCGAAACAAACTGAGCATTAAATAGTGACAAAACCAGATCGCCATAAGATCCTAGCAAAAGGATATATGAAGGTTGACATCTTTTTTCTAGAAATACAATAGTAAAATATTGGATCCTTATTCAAAAAAGAACACCTAGACTAGCTACAAAACCTTATTATCATTTATCAATCCTTGCATTAACAGGCCATTACAAGTTACAATTGCCTCACCAACAATACTTAGTCTACCTAAGATTTTGAACAATATATAATAAGCAAAATATTTTAAGGGTATTTTGTGTATGTGGCAGTAAAATACTACTCTATGTTCCTCTCTCTTATAGTCTTCTCTATTTTCTTCATCCTGCTATATTTATGACTAATTAAAATTTGAAATATTCTTTTATCTATTTTCTCATCGGCCTAGTAAAGCAGGGGCGGCGCCATGTACTTATGAGGGTGGTCATAGGACCACCCTAAATTTTTTTTTTAATATATCTTAAAAAATTTTGAGTTTTAAATTAATATAGGTCTTTTGACCACCCTAGAAAAACAACTTGACCACCCTAGGTTCCTTAAAGCCATTACAAACCATAGAAATCTAAGTATGCCTTTTTAGTTAGAACCTTGGCGCCCTTGGTTTTATCTAAATTTAACTACACTTACAAACTATATGAAGCAAGAGAAGCTATTGAAAAAACTTCATGATTAAAAGAAGTAAGAAAACTCAGTTGGATGTTAAAAAAAAAACAAAAAACAAAAACAAAAACCTTAGTTGTAACTTGGAAGGTCAATCATAAAGGAAAAGAATATGTTACGTATAGGAATGGACCCAGGTGGAGGCCAAAGGGGGCTCGGGCCCCCCTAGGTCCAAAAAAAAAAAAAATTTACCAGGTTAATTTTCAAAATTTTTTTTGACTCCCCCCGAGAGTAGAGACTAGTCGAGACTTGAGATAAAGAGAAATTGAAAGGCGAGAGAGACCCATCTTGTCGCTGCCCACACCGTGATGCCGCCACCACACGAGACCATCTCATTGCCCACGCTGCCACCATGAGACCCATCTCGCAGATGCAGACCCAAACGGCCACTGGCCACAAGCCACAACACAGTAAGACCCATTTGCATTTTGCCTCTGGTTGCTCGATTTGCCCAACCTAGCTTTGTTGCTCCAGCCTTAACAGTTCACACTTCACACTCAAGTATTTAATCTATCTTTCAAAACCTAATATAGTGTTTGTGAATCTCAGAATCTGTGCTTGTGGTGTTTGTGTTTTTAGTTTTTACTGATGAGTGATGATGGTGACTGTGGATTGAATATATGAATTTGTGCTTGTGGTTTTTTTTTTTTTTTTTTTTGGCTTTTTGGCTTCGTGACTCTGTTCTTGTGAGTTGTAGGTCTTGTGACTGTTTGTGTTTGTGATTCTCTCTCTTATATTATATAGAAAAGATCATAAAGGAGAGAGTAGAGTCTGTAGAAATTAGAAAATATATTAGTGTTTGACTGTTTGTTGTCTGATAGTTGGTCAATAAAATTGGGACAAGTGATAGAAATAGGAATAGACTGAATAGTGATTCATCTTTCAAGAAATAAAAATGGTAAAGTTAGGAAAAGTGTTTGTTGGTAGTGCATAATAAATTCCTAGCGCCGGTAGTAGGACTAGGTGAGTGACAGAAAAAAGAGATAAAGACTAACAAAAGACAAAGACAAAGCATATAATTTACTAAATTGTCACACAAATTCTAGAAGATAACAGTGATTCACTTGTGTCTATTGTTAACTCATAATATTATAACTAGTAATTTGACATTATATAAATTTATAAAATAGTGTTGAGTTCCCTCTTTATAGATAATGTACTAAGAAACAATAGCATTTTGTGTTTTTTGTTTTTCTTGGTAAGTAATTGTAACCTAATATATTAAGAAACAATGATTTTTGTGTATTTGTCTTGGTTGATAGTTTGTAAATATTATATGGATGCGTATTTGAATTTTTTTTTTTTGAAATTTTTTTTTTCGTTTATCTCCGCCCCCCCCCCCCTAGCTTGAATTCTTGGGTCCGTCCCTAGTTATGTATAAAGTTCAAAATTTTCATGTAAAGACAGTAAGCGTATTCACTCAGAATATAAAGGTCAGCCAGGGGCAGTGCCACGTACTTATGAGGGTGGTCACAGGACCCCCCTAATTTTTTTTTTTTTTAATATATCTTAAAAAATTTTAAGTTTTAAACTAATATAGGTCTTTTGACCATCCTAGGAAAACAACTTGACCACCCTTAAAAAAAAAAAACTTAAACACCCTTAATAACAATTAAGCCCATTAAAAATAAAATTAAACCTCTTCAAAATTTTAGTCCATTGAATGTTGAACAAAAAAATTACAAGAAATGCAGTGTTCACAACATTTTTCGCAATATTTTCATAGCAATCCTAAATAGCAAGTTGTTACTAGTAAAAAAAAAAAAAATTCAATGGTAAGTTCAAATTAGAACTAGTAAAAACTTATCACCTAGGCTTTGTTGTGAAAGTGTTGCAAAAATGTTGTAGATATAGCACTTCTCAAAAATATCCCAAACAAACAAATTAGCCTAAAATCTCAAATCAAACGTTTAATTGTGATTTTTTAAATTGTGTTTTCAAATGGCATATTTTAATATCGCTATTTTTTTATATAAAAAATGCACATCTTTTAAATAGCTTGTATGTTAGTGCTTGCTTTAGTCTTTAGCCAAATTTGTTGGATTTATGTGATATATTTTTTTGAAAAGATAATGCATTTTGTTTATATTAGTACTTATTTAGGAAATATGTTAGTAATTGAATAAGAGATCAGTGGCTTAATAATTGCTTTGTCGTGTACATTAAAAAGGATGTAGTTAATAACATTGATATTGAAACTATCATATCACATAAAGATTTCAAAATATGAAAACTTGCGAAAGGAAATTTTAAAACTTTATGTATTTGCGTGTGCTTTTATTTTGTGATGTTAATATATTCAAGTTTTATTATTATTAATTTTTTTAATTTAATTGTTTTTAATAACCACCCTAAAAAGAATTTCTGGAGCTGCCACTGTAGTAAAGTGGAATACAAATCCTCTGTACCACTTGTCACTTGTTGTGTACTACTCTATGTTCGTCCACTCACAACTTGCCATTTATTGATTTTACTTTTGTAATAAAATAATTGAAGTTTAAAATTTATTTCTTAGAAAGATCAAAATAGTTTGGACTTGACTCTATTTTTTTTAAACCTAGGTTGATTGGGCAAATATCCAATTTATTTTGCCATTCGAAAAAATCGACCCTGGCATTTTGGTGGCTCCTCTAGGGAGTCAAGATGTTGAAGTCGAAGAGATCAAGCCACCAAAGGCAAGAAACTCATGAAAAAACAAAAATAAACTCTTGGTAGCATGAAGGCGGAGCACCGTTGCGATGCCCCTCTCTTAACCCAAATTTGGCTTCACTGTGCCTAACATTTAGAGGCAACAAATTATGAACCAACTTACCAAACCCATAAGCATGTGTTGTAAAAGCCAGAAATTCTGGTTGGTTCACTATCCAGTAATAGTGTCTTCTTCCTTGTGAGGTACGCAAAGAAAAATGATACCTGTGTCAATGTGTGTGCTTGGTAGAAAGGTTTTTTTTTTTTTTTTTTTTGTATGTGTGTGTGTGGTCAGAGTAACCATTTTAAGAGAACCTAACAATTGCAGTTAATTTTCAAGGTACGTCATCACGTTGGTTTGAAACCCAAACCATCTTCTAGCTTAATTGGCAGCTGTGAACATTTATAAATGTTTACTGTATACTCCAAAGCCCCAATAGCATAGTGTGAGCTGGAATACATAGCTGTTTAACTTTGCTTCTTTCTTCAATATAATTCACTTTGAAACTTTAACAAAGAGATAAGGTTTGGGGCTGAACGTGAAGGGCATTGAATGTTTTTCATTCCCATCCATTAAATTGTTCCACACAACTTGACTGAAAAGCTCATATTGCTAATAGCTTTCACACTAGTGTTTTATTTTGATCTTTCTTAAATACAGTCCTAATGAATCAGGATGGGCCACATCTATTCTCAATTATATATTTCTTTGTTCTAGGGGTTTCTGTTGAACTTTATATTCTGAGTCCTAATGATAACTCTCTTTACATGAAAACATCCAACTATATAAGTAACATATTATTTTCCTTTTTGATTGGCCTTCCAACTGAGTTTTCTAGACTTCTTTTAATCATTACGTTTTTTCAATATCTTCTCTTGCCTCTTATAGGCACAATCCCCAAGTTCCAAACTGAAAAGGAATATTTAGATTTATATTGTTTGAAATGGCTTTCATCTTGAATAGACAAATCATTGGTGGGATTGTGCCTGCATTGTTGACAGTCTCAATCCTAGTGGAAATATGCTTTGCACAGAATGTTCCTGCTTATTTTGTTTTTGGGGATTCCTTGGTTGATCCTGGAAATAATAACTACATTGTATCACTTGCCAAGGCTAATCATATTCCTAATGGGATTGATTTTGGAATGCCAACAGGCCGATTCACAAATGGAAGAACAATTGTTGACATTATATGCAAGTACTAATTCTCCTGCACTTCGCATGCCTAATTCTATTTTGCATAAAGTACAGGCTATTAAAGTACTAGATATGCAAATGTGAATAGTATTTTATTTGTCACAATTTTCTCATCAGGTCAGGAATTGGGTTTTAAAGACTACCTGCCTCCTTACTTGGCTCCCACTACAGCAGGAGCTGTGATTCTGCGGGGTGTCAATTATGCTTCCGGTGGAGGTGGAATTCTTAATGACACTGGAAAGATCTTTGTAAGGTTTCTGCTTCACTAGTATAATATTTTTCCATAGTAAGCACTAAAAAACTTCCTGTGGTTATGAAGACTTTATTTTGCTTGACGTACACACTACTAGAGAAGATAAGGTTGTAAACTTCCAAGTAAACTAATCAGTCGTAAGCTTGTACCCTTTGCAGTTTTTGTCCTATTTGATAAATATGGAAATCAAAATAATAGATTCAGTATCTTCATTGTGTTAGGACATAGGTGTACAGCTATCAATAGGTTTACATAAACAGTTAAATTTGTATATGATGCTTAGGGAGGTCGACTCAACTTAGACGCGCAGATAGACAATTTTGCAAACAGCAGGCAAGACATAATCTCAAGCATTGGAGCACCTGAAGCTTTAACATTGTTTGGAAAAGCAGTTTTCTTTGCTACAATAGGCTCAAATGATTTCCTTGATAACTACCTGACACCAGTCATCTCAGCCGTCAAGCAAAAGTTGGTCACCCCAAATGTATTTGTTGGTGTCATGATTTCAAGATATAGACTACAACTTATGGTAATATTTTTGAAACCTATTATTTTAAAGCCACGTTATTTCAACTGTAAAAGTTCAATTCAAATGTTATTGATTCTATTACCAGAGGCTTTACAATTTGGGTGCTAGAAAGATTATTGTGGCAAATGTTGGACCAATAGGGTGTATACCTTATCAAAGGGATATCAATCTAGCTACGGGGGACGAATGTGTTAGTTTTTCAAATCAGTTGGCTCAATTATTCAACGCCGAGTTAAAAAGCCTTATCACGGACGTCAGCACTAATCTTCAGGGATCAAAATTTGTCTATGCAGATGCTTATAGCATCGTAGAAGATATCCTGAAAAACTACATATCCTATGGTGAGTATGCAGAAGATTTTATTGCCAGGTCACATAGGATAGGAGTATCTTAAATTTTCATGCTCATTTAAATTTACAATTTCCTAACAAATTAAGCTTTCGGTATAAGTAGAAGAATTTGAACCATGTCTTTGCACTAAAGAGAACTTCATGTTTTATCTAAAAGGTTTTGAGAATGCCAATTCCCCTTGCTGGTCACTTTGGGGGTTTGACGCCCTGTGGTCCTCGCTCAGAAGTATGTAATGACAGATCCAAGTATGTGTTTTGGGATCCAGCTCATCCTTCTGAAGCAACTAATGTTCTCATTGCAAGGCGTCTCATGGATGGTGACACCAATGACATTACACCTATGAACATTAGGCAATTTGCTCAATTGTGATCAAAGCCTAACAATTGTAATGAGAAGCGTTCAAAGATTGATTTGAGCAAAAGTTAGTAGAAGATTTGTACTCTTAGGATGACAATAACAGGCGTATTTGATAGGAATTTATCAGTCAGAATAAACAGAGGTACCCCGAGAATAGTGACAATGAAGCTTATGGAAAACCATGTAATAATTGAGGTGTGTTGTATAATGTGCTAGTTTTTTCACTATCACATTATTCGTAGAGATGAATTGAATGTAGTAATGAAGGAACTTGTTTCATTTTTATGACTAATGCTAGACGATAGGCTTCATTTGTTTCATTCCTATGACTTACATCTTAAATGGATCGCACATTCCAAAAATTGTTTCCGATTATGTCTTAATTTGAAGGTTGGGTAGCAGTGCTCAGGGAGGCCATACCAAAATCTATGAAAGTGATGTCGCAGAAGTTTGAAGAAAGCACACACAATGTTCTCTTGAAGGAACTAAAATTAAACTGATAGTTTTTGGAAGTAAACCTCGAATTCACGAGAAGTTTTCCTAATTCCACAAGGAGAAGAAAACTAGAATCCACCAAAGAAATAATTTGACAAAAGGTTTGTGTTTATTGATAACAGTTTGATTTACCTCTGACGGCTACAAAACATATAAATACTAAGAAAAAACATCTAAAACCCTAAAACAAATAAATACGATTGTAACCAGATGCGTTAGAAGATTGTTTTGAGAAAAAGTTAGTAGGAGATTAGTACTCTTTTAATGACAATAACTGACGTAATTAATTCGTAAGAATAAATAGAGGTACTCCAAGAATAGTGACAGTGAAGCTTACGGAAAACCACATAATATTTGAGTTGGTATGTTGTACACTGTTCTAGTTTTCTCACTATCATATTATTCTTAGCGATGTGTTGGAACTTGGATGTAGTAATAAAGGAATACGTTTCATTTCTATGACTAACACCAGTAATCAGTAATTCATTGAATTTGTTGACTGTATTTGTAGAAAAATATGTTCTTGCTAGACGACATTATTATAAGGTGAAGCTAGGTGGCCTTCAATTTCATTCAGTTAAGGGGGTTAAGTGAAATTGGGGTGATAGTTTAGGGGGAAAATTTGTAGTTTGCCTAATTAGTTACAAGTAAAAGTGAAATTAATAACTATTTTTTCAAAATTTTGAGAGTTAACTTTGGATCCAAAATCTAAATTAAAAAAAAAAATAGTTTTTTTGTTGTTAATAATTCGACAGTTGAGGGTTGGGGGATTTGAACCCTGAATATTTCTGTTAAAAACACCAGGAGATGCCAACAAGTTGAGTTTACCATTTACTTAAGTTTCAACATTTACCATTCAAAAAAAAAAAAAAAAGATTCAACATTAAATGTATTATTATTATTATTATTATTATTATTTTGAGAAGCAAATTGAATCGACTTTTATTTAAAACGTAAAGTTAGCCAGCTTTGGCTAAAAGTACAGGTAAAATGTGGGAGGGAACCTCCTCCATCCAAATCACTAAACCGCTCACATGTCTAGCATGTCGAGCAAGGCTATGAGTTACAAAATTCCCTTTTCTTTTAATATGAGAAAATCTAACATTAGGAAAAGAGTCTGCATGTATTTTAATCTCCTCAATGAGATTACCATAGGAAGCTAGGGACCGCTCCTCCGCTTGAATTGCTCTGGTGATGATCTCTGAATCTCCCTCAAGTATTATGGAGTTAAGATTAAGATCTCTTGCAAGCAATATGGCTCTTCTTGCAGCTGCTGCTTCCACATCTGCCACTATCTGAGGGAGAGGAATTTTCTCTGTTAGTGATGTGAGCACCCCGCCCACACTGTCATGGATCACAGCCCCTAAACCTGCACAGTTGGACTCCCTAAACACAGCCCCATCATAATTTATCTTCATGAAAGGGGCTCGTGGTGGGGACCAGGTCACAGCTGTGTGGACAGTAGCCGTTTGGATTGCTGGCTTCACTGGTTGCACCCGGTTTTAGTCAAGCAACTGTTGTCGAGCACAAGCCACGATGTTGCCAAGCGGAGTAGCTGAAAGACCCAATCTGACCTGGTTTCTCCGATGCCACATCAGCCAAACAATCATGGCAAACAAATCCAAGTCGAGCCCAGCCTCTTCCATATGCAGTATGAGCTTTTGAAAATCATCCCAATGTGCTCTGTTTCTGAAGTTCCAAACCGTGTCAGCATCCCAGACCTCATTCAAACACGAACACACCCACAAAGCATGAACCACGTCCTATGAATATTCTTTGCAATGATCACACACATCTTCCTGTAGCACCTGCCGTTTGAGTAAGTTTGTTTTGACAGGAATGCCATTTTTTGCAGCCCTCCACATAAAGTTTCAGACTTTTGGTGGTATCGAGAGACTCCAAATAATCTTCCATAACTTCTGTGATGGGGCAGGATTAGTGTTAGGAGTGTCCGAATCTTCCTTTTCCTTTGACAGTAGATAATAACCTGATTTAACTGTGTAGGTACCAGATTGTGTATGAGGCCATATCAATCTATCTGTAGTTGAGATATCACCAAGTGTAATGCCCTGTATCAGCTGAACCTCCTCCGGCTTGAACAAAGCTTTTAACAAGTCCCCATCCCAGTTTCGATTTTAGGCATTGATCAAGGAGCTTACCCTCACTTCTAGAAAATCAATTCCCATTGGATTGTTGACCCTTGGTGTAGGAATAGATGGCAGCCAGGCATCACCCCAAATGCTAATATCCTTCCCATTACCCACCCTCCATCGCCCTCCTTTTTTCCAAATAAATGACAACATAATCCATTTGAAACTTTATTAAGAAAAAATCTATTTACTTTACGTAGTAGATGAGTTAAATTTAACAAAATCTTTTTTGAAAATAAATTAAAAAATAACTTTCTTCTTTATGTAGCATATGAGCTTGACTTCATTTTAGGGTGTGTTTGGTTGGGGTGAAAACAGGGAGGATGGAAAATAAGGAGAGGAAAATAGGGTAGAAAATGTCATTTTTCACTGTTTGGTAGAGGAAAGAAAATAAAAGAGACAAAAAATATGAGAGAAAGTTTTCCCTCTGGGGCCCACTTTTTTTATCCTCCTAATTTGGGAGGAAAATTGGGAGAGAAAAGTGGTGAGAAATGCATTTTACACAAATACTCTCTCACCTACCCCTTACTTTATTTGTGATGGCTTTTGCCTCTTCTAGTAATGTTGTTTTGGCTTCTTTTTTTTTTTTTTTTTGGGAACGTTGCCTCTTCTTTTTTTTCTTTTGATTTTCTAGGTTGCCTTTTTTCTTCTTCTGGGCAGAAACGTTGTCCTTTTTTTCTTTTTTCATTCTTCTTCTTCTTTTGGCAGTAAAGTTGCCTTTTCTTTCCTTTTTTTTTTTTCCTATTCTTTTTTTCTTTTGATTTTCTATGGGCTGGGCGTGAGTTTTTTTTTTTAACTAGACATGATTTTTTTTTTTTTTTGGGACATGATTTTGATTTTTTTAATAAATTTGAGAGATTGTTCTTTTTATGTGGTTATTTGTCACTTTTTTTGTTTTAATTGAGTATCATTCTTTAACAAGGGTATATGAGTAAATTTATTCAAACCCATTTTTTCCATCCCTTCACTTTTCTACTCTCAACCAAACAAATAGGAGAGAAAATAAAATATTTTTTATCCTCCAACTTTTTCATCATCCCACCATTTTCTATCCTCCCACTTTTCCACTCTTCCAACCAAACGGACCCTTAAAGAAGGTACGAAAAATGACAAGAAAGACAAAGGTTAATCCAAAATGTGGCAAAAAAGACTTGAGCAGTTAAAGCCTGTTTTGTGATGGATTACAGTTATGAAGCATGCAAAACTATATGGTGCTTATGAAATTCCTAGGGGAAAAGAAAACATATATATGCTTGCATGCAAAATTAAAAATAAAAATATACCGTAATTGCTGTAACAAACTCTTTTTGTTGACAAGTGGGGATGACAATTTTGTCCCGCGTTGATAAATATTATAATTGTAAACTTTTCATACTCTAAAACACTATTATTAAACAAACATATCAATGTTAGCTTATTTTATTCTATCCAACGTGGCTTTCTGCCTTTATTTTGTTGTTTGTTATACTATGAGATTTTTGTTTCTGTTGTGATATTCTCTTGTTAAACACTTTGATAATATTTTACTAATGAAGGATGTTTTTTTTTTTTTTTTTTTTTTTTTTTTTTTTTTTTTTTTTTTTTTTTTTTTTTGGGTCNCTCTTCCAAATACTCCAACGTCCAGCCAGCAATACCAAAAGCCGATTTGCGAGGTCCCCTTACCCAAATCTTATTTCTATTGGACCAAATGCCCCAAGCCACAGAAAATAGGCAAGCCAACTCCTGAACAGACCACCATTTCATGTTCCGAGCATACCAGACCAGATCGATAAATTCCCTCACCTCTCCCACGTCTGAACCGAGATCGATATTCGCAACTATCCACACCTTCCTAGCTTTAGCATAAAACCAAAGCACATGAGCCGTGGACTCCACAGCAGTCACACACTCATCATAAACATTATCCTAGGTTACTTTTCGAGAAAATAGATTGGCTTTCGTGGGCAAGATATTCCTACAAGCACGCCATGCAAAAGCTTTGATTTTGTTGGGCAGTGGCAACTTCCAAATACATCGCCAGAAGGACACCACGGGCTGTGAGGACGAGCTTTCTCCCTAATGAGTATCACATCGAGCTTGGTGAGCTACATGGTAAGCACTACTCACAGTGAACCGGCCTGATGAAGTGTAAGCCAAAATCAGCCTATTAGTAGGCAGCGACGGACTAAGAGGAATAGAAAGAATAGCTTCGGCATCAAAAGGAAGAAAAACCTCATGGATTATATCTAACTTCCAAGTTGCTGTCTCCGGATAAATGAGGGCAGAAACTAAGGCATCATCAGGGAAGAAATGAGGAACAGTTGCAGGCTTGTGTGATGGCAGGGAAGGCAGCCACTTATCTTTCCATAAACGGACCGAACTCCATTTCCAATCTGCTAGCGACATCCTAATTGAACAACCTTTTGAGCTTCCATAAACTTTGGTTTTCACTAACAATGCTACACAAAACAGTTTTAAGTCTATTAGCTACAGTCTTTGAAGCAAGTTTATAAATAACATTTCAAAGACTTATAGGCCTATACTCAGTAATTTTACAGGGATTCTTAACTTTAGGGATAAGAACAATATGGGTGTCATTAAAATTCAGTGGAGTAATCCCATGATTCAAAAAATCCAAAACTACTTGTGTGACACAATCACCAAAAAGAGACCAGAATTTTTGATAAAAGAGATGGGGCATACCATCAGGGCCAGGGGTCGTCGTAGGATGCATCTGGTTAAGAGCTTGTTGCACCTCCATTGCCTGAAAGTCACAGCCAAGCAAACTGTTCATAGGATCAGAAACCACGGCTTGCACTATATCAACTATTCTCCCAATATCAGACGGGTTGGAAGTGGTGAATAGCGACGAAAAATAATCTATGACAATACTCTCAATTGCTTCAGGAGTGTCCTGCCAAGTACCCAAACTATCCTCCATGCCTTCAATCAATTTTTTTTTATTTCTATTGGAAGCTTTGACATGAAAAAACCGAGTGTTCCGATCACTAGCCACTAAGTACATATTCCTAGAATGCTACTCCCACATGACCTCTTCAGTGTCTAGCCATGAACCCAACTCCTTCCTAACACTTCGAATTTCCTCACCATGAAGCTCGGGTTGCTGCTCTAACTATTGTAGATTGGTTTGTAAAGCCGAAATACAATGCCCCCATGGCCAAACTCCACCTTATTCCACCATTTCAAAGCCTCCCTACAAGATTTCAAGCAATTTTGGATTGGAAAACCCGAAGAAAATGAAAATCCACGTTCTCAGGCCTCACTAACTACCTCTAGACAACGAGGATCACAAAGCCACATGGCTTCAAATCTAAATAACTTCCTAGTGTCTTAGCCCCATTGGAGGCAAAGCATGCAATGATCAAACTCTACAGTTGATATATGGGCCACTCTAGCATTAGCAAACTGTCTCATCCACTCCTCATTAGCCATTGCACGATCCAATCGAGCCCATACACTATCTCCATTCTCAAAATGTCTTGACTAAGTATACCTTGCACTCGTATACCTCAAATCCCTAAAATGGCACCCATCCACAACTTCCCAAAATCTATCCATCTGTCTCTCTGGTCTAAGCTGTCCCCCCAATTTTTAGAATTACTGAGGATCTCATTACAGTCCACAATCCACAGCCAAGGTAATGTATTGCTACGTTCAAATGCTTCCAGAATTTACCAAGTCTCCTCCCTCTTACTAGTACCTGGCTAGCCCTAAAAACTTGTGAAGCGCCAGCTCCCTTGCCCATTGCTATAAATGATCTCAGCATCAATAAACCACTTTGAATAACCCCTGATATTAACAACAGTTTCAGGTTTCCAAAGAAGAGCTAAACCCCCACTTCGACCCTCACTAGGAACTATTAAACCTTGAATAAAACCAATGGAATTTTGAATTTCCTTCATCTTATATTGTTTCTTTCTAGGAATCTTAGTCTCCATAAGGAAAACTAAGCTGGGAACTTCTCTCTCCACAGTGCTCCGCAGAGCCTGAACTGTGCGGTGGTTCCCAAGCCCCCGACAGTTCCAACTTAAAGTACTCATTGCTTCTGGCGGTGCTGCCTTGCAGCCACTGCCGATCCAAATTCATTTTTCAACAAATCACTCACCACAAGAACTTCATCATAGCCCTTCCTTTTCTTCAACTCAGGAATTTTAGAACACTTAGACAAATTAAGATTTGCCTAATGTTTACATTTAGTGCCCACCTCCACATCATTTGAACTTACAGACCCACAACCTTGGCCTGGACCTGCAGCCTCTTCCAAGTTCTGGTATTTGGCCTAAGTCCACTATTGGACTGGCCCAAATCCACTGATAATGTCCTTGTCTCATTTTGGTCATGTTCCACCAAATTTTGTGAATTGGCTGACAGCCATCTACCTGCTCCATCTGAGAACCTGCCTTGGTAACATCCATGCTAGGTTGAACAAAAGATGCCATCACACTTGTACTAATATCAGCCACATTTAACTCCTCCACCATAAGTCTTACTTTTGCAAAATCGGCCTCACCCTCATGCAATCCCTTATCCTTGTGCATGTGCCCCTCCAATTCCATACCAATTTCCTTCAAGTGAGTTTGGAAAGCCTCCTCATTACTCAAAATATTTGATAAAGCACCTTTAGTTGGACCCACCAACCTTGAACCATTCACACCATCCACATTCGACTTAGACACCCTTTGTTCTTCTTGTCGTAACTCAATCGAATCAAGCACTTCAGTGCTCATGTTCATGGTTGGCCTCTCTATTGCTGGTTGCCCTTGGCTTGAAGTTGCATTAGAAGCCCCCATACCACATACCCGAACCTCCTTTTTCCTAAGCAAACTAGTAGTATCAGCTCTTAACCATGATCCATACTCCTGCGATTCTATTCTCAACTCACCCTTACTTTGAAGCCACAAGTTGCACTCCTTAAAATCATGATTCAAAACTCCACACCAATGGCAAAATATAGGTAGCCGTTCATATCAAAACAACACCCAACCTTCCCTATCCAGACAAAAGCGAACTCTCCTCCCTTTGCACAATGTTTTGTGCACATCGACCTCCACTTTTATTCGCATAAAATCACCACACTCTGTTTCAGATTTATCATTTGAATGGATCACCCTTCCCACTGATTTACAGAGGCTCTCTCCATAACCATTTGATGAACTGGTAAACCGTGTACCTGAACCCAAAACTTTGCGGTATCAAAGTGGAGCCTCCGGAGGGAACAATCATCCTCATACCTACGCTGCACAACTAAATACTTATCAAAACTCCAAGGTTCCCCCAACAAAACTCAGTTGGCATCTAGTTCACTCTCAAAAACAAAAAGCAAAATATGATTGCCCATATCTTGGATCTCAAAATCCTGTTTAGTCCTCCACAGAGGTTTAAGGGTACGCGCCACGACTTCAATATTGAGGGCACGCTTCGTAAAAAACTTCGCTATGAGCGTATACTCCTTCTTGCACACTTGGTTTTCAAAGTTGAATACTTCGCCCTCATGTTCAGACAATGATAAGCAAGTCCAAGCCTCTTCGAGATTCTCCATGGCAACATTACTCACCTTCCTTACAACAGCAGCAAAAACCCTAAGCCCTAATGCAGTAACCTATGTAAGGGAACGTAATTCCTACAAAGAAGGAAAATATGTTCTACAAACCAAAGTCTAGCGCCGCCAGACCTAAGTCAGAGAAAATTCTTTTTGTTTATTGGTCCGACAAAAAATTCGAATGCATGGCAAAAAAAGTAGTTCTAGTATTACATAAAATACTATAATTTTTGTCACAACTATCTTATGTGTCAAATTATGACTGGCTGCATGTCACTTTCATATGAACTCATTCCACTACTCACAGTCTATCACGTGGGTAGTTGTAGCACAAGTTGTGGAATTTATGTGGTCTTAGAATTTTTGAAAAAAAAAAGACTATTAATAGAAAAATACAAAATGGAAATTTGTTCTCTATTTTTTTGGGTGCAAACTTTATCGATGATTTACGTCGATTAGCCAATCAAAAAAACCAATATAAACAAAAAAATTCAGCATCAATCCCCTATTAAGATATTGAATTTTATATAGAAAACCCTCCAATTGAGGAGAAATTATAATATCCACATGATGGACAAGTGATGTGGTCCACCATTCCACTAAAAAATTGCCACTTGTTTAAAATTGTTAGTTAGAAAATTTTTTTTTAATAAAATTAGTTACTGACTTAGCAATTTTAAACAAATGGAAGCTTTTTAGTGGAATGGTGGACAAGTGATATGGTCCACCAAAGGACTATATAATTTCTCCCAATTGAGAATGGACTATGAGATCTAATTCAGTAAAAACTAATTTCACTATAAAATAATGACAATCTTCTCTACAACAAATACTACAGGCTATCATTCTAAAAATAAATAAATAAATAAATACTACAGGCTACCGAAACACCAAAGAGCCGCACGCACTCAAACAAAAAAAAGTCTATTCTTGATTGTTAGTGGTTAGTTGAAGGTGAATTTGTTAGTTGATGGACAATATTAATTGATATATATATATATATATATATATATATATATATATATATATATATATATAGATGGGTTCGGGAAATTATTGTGTACTCCTTCCTCTCACATGAATAGTAGGTTCCACTAATTAAATTCATAGTGGGACCCACCATTTATGTGAGAGGAGGGAGTACGCATTTATGTTACTCCGGGAGTACCTAATAATTTTTGATGGGTTCAAGTTACACTTGGTGTAACTCTTATAAATTTACATTTTTTTTTACACCGTAGATTTCTAAGAAATCTAACGGTTAAAAAAAAATCATTAAATGCTATTATTTTCTACGTTATTATAATACTAATTAATACTAACATTCTCTCTCTCTTTTTCTCTATCTTTATTTATTGTTTTCCACCATTTAATATTTTCTTCTACACAGTCTAACAAAGAAAATTGAAAAATAATCTCATAATCATTGATTTCACAACAGTACCCACAACGAGAGTCAAATGACTGAGACAATTCGTCCTTTCTAGTGCACCATTTCTTCGATATTAGACTGCCTATGCCACTTCACATTATTGTTGATATATTAAGAATGCACCTATTTAAGTGGCATATTGGCATTATATATGTTTTGGTGCATATCCATGTGAAGCAGGTTTACGTGTTGTTTGGTAAGGATAAAGAGAGTTGGAAACACTGAAACAGTAATGGCTGAGACTAACTAAGTTTCCAATTTTTTTTTTCCTTTTTAAAATCTTCTTTACGTGAAGGACAAAAACGAGTCTGGATTATCAGATTGCAAAAAGAACAATATAAAAGAAAAAGAAACGGTGGCACATTCCATTATAAACATGCCAGAATGACCACAAATGGCATAGTTTTCAACCTCTAAATTTTCCTCAGGCATATCAAAAGCAAGTGGAGACTTTGGCTTGGATAAACCTACGAATTACTCCAAAGGGTCATAGCCTATCACACACTAAACAATTAAATCGGAGGTTTATCCAATGACCCTTTGGATAAGGTGAAACTGTAGAGATGTTGGAGGCCTGAAAGTATACTGCAAAAAGAAAGACGAGGAAGAAGATGATAATATGGACGAAAAAAAAAAAAAAGAGTTAATGCTGTGGTTTTTTTTTTTTTTTTTTTTAATAAGAAGAGTTAATGCCTAAATCACTAATTTCTAAAGAGTAATAATGATACTACTATGAGTGTTTTTTGACCCTTAGATCTAATAGTAATCAATGGTTCATAAAAGGTGTAACTCTTGTGAAGTTATACCAGGTGTAACTTGAACTCATCTTATATATATAATCCAATAATGAGTTGGGTTTAAGTTACATATGGTGTAACTTTAAACAATGTTACACCATTTAATAACTTGTTATTGAATTCATATTTAAAAATCCAACTGTTAAATTACATGTTCTATATGTTCTTAATATACATGCCAATTTTCATGTCAATTGGATGTAATTTACTATACGATCCATAAACTCATATTTTATTCATTATTTTAACTATAAAAACTTGAATTTAAAAAAATTGATTAATGAAATAGCTATTGATCTTTGATATCATCTTTAAATTTTGTAAGTATGGAGAACATACAAAAATAATGTAATCCAATAGTGAATTTATCAAAATTCATATCTAATTAAAAAATATTGTGTAACATTACTTAAAAACATTACTTAAAGTTACACTGGGTGTAACTTGAACCTAAACTTATATATATATATATATATATATATATATTTGAGTTTATTTGGCTTGTGTATAGTTTTTTTTTAAGTATAATTGTACTTTTGAGCCACCTTATTAATGAACTCTCCCAAACAAGCATTGGTCCTTTATATTCAGTAATTGCTGGTGCAACTTGCAAAAAAAATGAACTTACTCAATTTAAATATAACAATTCTTGTAGGTGGAGAAAGTCTAGGGATAACTTTTATGATCTAACTTTAAAGTGATCGACTATGAGTGGTGGAAAAAATGTAGTAAATTTGTGTGAGAGTGATTCTCCACCACTCACATTAACCACATCATCAAGTTATGGCAAATTGTGTGGCTGTATAAGAACTATAGCAATAGGCGAATAGCATTAGCCTTTAATTAGGGAAAGGAAACAACAGTGCCATCAATGATTCATGTGGCTAAGGCAAGGACGGGGAAGATTTTTGGGCTACAATCTGAAGTGCTTCACACACCCTCAAAAGATAATCTTACACGTTTGGTGTTAGTAGTGCACATGCAATTGCAGGCCGCCACACTGAATAACCCTTCGTTTCAAAGATCTCCTACCTTTCTTTAGCAATTGGACCCATCAACATTTGTAACCAAAATTGTCTGTGGTGGTGGCCACATCCAGCTGTTTATGGTGGAGACAAAACACTTTGATATAACAATTGAAACCACCACACGGTTCGCCTTAAAGCCTTTAAAAAAAAAGGAGCAACTATCTGTGTAATTACGGTCTTTATAGGCCATTGTTCCAGTCAAGCACTCAAATCACATGCAATTTGGATTTCAATGTGATCAACTCTCCCTTCCGTGCAACCTGATAAAAAAAAATGGTATGATCTTTCTAAGGGTCTGTTCGGTTAGAAGAGTGGAAAAGTGAGAGGATGGAAAATTGTGGGAGGATGGAAAATATTTAGTTTTTCTTTTTGTGTGTTCGGTTGGAAGAGTGGAAAAGTGGGAGGGTGGAAAACTTTTTTGTTTGGTTGGAGAGAAAAAGGGAATGATGGAAAATGTAATTTATATAAATTGACTATTATACCCTTATTACATAATATGTAAGAAATATACTTATTTGTACTCATTAAATAATATAAAATTTATCACATCATATATATAAATTATTATTATTATTTTTATTATTATAATGTAAAAATTAGATCAAGTCACGTTGAAAAAAAGAAAAAAAAAAGAAAGAAAGAACGTTCAGTCACGTTGAAAAGAAAAAAAAAGAAAAAAAAAAGAAAAAGAACGTTCAGTCACGTTGAAAAGAAAAAAAAAAAAAGAAAAAAAGAAAAGAACAAAAAAAAAGAAAAAGAACGTTCAGTCACGTTGAAAAGAAAAAAAAAAAAAGAAAAAAAGAAAAGAACGTGCAGGTCACGTTGAAAAGAAGAAGAAAAAAAAAGAAGAAGAAGAAAATAACGTGCAGGTCTCATTAAAAGAAAAAAAAAAGTTGTAAAGAGGGCATTTTAGACAAAGTGCTGCTGTAGCACTTTTCAACCCAAGTTTTTCTCCCGATTTGGGAGGAAAAAAAATTTGGCCTAGGAGAGAAAACTTTCTCCCGGGTTTTCCATCCTTCTTATTTTCCTTCCCCAAATGAACAGTGGATCGAAAACAACTATTTTCCTCTCTCTATTTTTCATCCTCCCTATTTTCACTTCAAACGAACGCAGCGTAAGAATAAGATCAAAGGAATGGACAAGACTTGCACAAACAGTAGAGCATGTGGTTTAGTTCGATACAATGTAACTTCACAACAAATAGAAATTATAACACGTAACAGACTGATAACTTTATAAGTTATAACGATAACTTCCAACTAGAGACATAGTTTCTATGTATTGTAATCACACTGATAATTCAATCCATTTGAAATAAATTCTTTTTCTGCTTTAGATTAAATATGTCAAATTTAAATTTGTATCTACTAACATTTCATATAAAATTTAAATGATCTGGTAATTCGTACTTTGTCACATCCAAAAACTAAAATTTTAACTATGAAATGGATTTCTCCATTTCACTAGAGGAGGTCTTGTTTTGTAAAATAGGCTTAGTAAAAAGAAAAATATCACTAGCATATTGTTGAGGCTATTTTGCTAAAACTCTTTCAAGGTCACACAAAGCAAGACCCAAATCCCTTTTGGGCCCATTATCTCTATTAGTAAATTTTTTTAATGCGTGGCTTGAGGCTAGAGCACATTAATTTGACGGAGGTAAATAGGGGAAATTTCATTTTATTACCTTAAATTATACTTTAGATTTCACTTTGTACCATAAATTATTTGGATACACAGTTTGTACCCTAAACTATAACTATTGTTACACTTTGTACCCCAAGTTAGTTTTACTGTTAATTAGGCAGAAATATGAAACATGTGACTTGTACATGTGTATTGCTTAAGTAGTATAGACTTAAAAGACCAAAACTCCCTCTTTCCAATTAATTAAAAGCAAAACTCTCTCTCTCTCTCTCTCTCTCTCTCTCTCTCTCTCTCTCTCTGTGTGGGGCTGTGTATCAACCCTTGGCACACCATTTCTCCACAATCTTCACCAATATCATTCACAACACCACCATGCATGAGGACTATGACCAAACTATAACAACCTCATAGCAATGTATACATACTCAAAACTACTAAATATAGTTTTGATTTGGGGATTTAGGGTTGTAAGGGATTTGGATTTAAGGAGAGGGGCTGATATGCATGAGAGAGCTGAAAAAAAAAATCTTCGTTTTTAATTAATTGGGAAGAGGGGGGGGGGGTTTGGTCTTTTAAGTTTGTGCCACTTAAGCAATAAACATGTGCAAGTGTAACAATGGTCATAGTTTAGGATATAAACTATGCACTCGAATAGTTTAGGGTGCAAAGCGTAATTTGGGGCATAGTTCAAGGTGGTAAAGTGTAATTTTCCGGGACAAATATTGGCCAATTTTGGAGTTTATCATGAGCTCAAGACTTAGAATTTGTCAAATAGGTTGGTGACAGTGGCAAAATATGGGAGTCCATGAACAAGCCCATGTCTTGGGGTAACCACTTTTAGCGAAGTGAAAGCACCTACCTAAATTTCTCTTATAGGTTTTGACAAATTTAGTAGTTTTGTATTGTAGGTGCCGTTTTTGTCCAAAAGGGTTCAAAAAATCAGGCTTAATCAACAAAGAAACAAAAAATCATGTTATATATATCACAAAGAAACATGATATATATATATATATATATATCTATATATCACAAAGAAACACTAAAAAAAAAAAAAAAACAAAAAAAAAAAAAAAAAACAAAAACAAAACAAAAACAAAACAGGAACAACAACAATCCAGAGAAAAAGAAATCATGAACTTGATGTTTTCCTAAAGCAAATAATCAAACCCACATAAATTTCATTTGTTATATACTCATAGAAGAACAAAAATAATTGAAAGAGAATAAAAAGAAAAACTATATAGTAATCAAGATGGACCAGGGAAAAAAGATTAAAAGAATTACAACGGCCTTTAAATGTCAACTACATGAAATCCAAGGACCAAAGTACAAACATGGCCTCAAAGGGAAGAATCAAACAATAAATCCATATCAGAGCTGCTACTTCAAATTCTAACAAGGGATCTTGGATCTAAAACATATATTGTTAGAAATTGAAAAGAATATGGATGGACACCCAAAGTGGGCATGTCCATCTGTATACCTCAGAATGATTGTAACATCTGGTAGTTATGGAGTAATGGTTTAGACCGTTACTCTACCCCACTAAGTCCACTATTCCACTCAATATTAATGGAGTGGTGTGTATATAAACACCAAGAATAGTACCCATTGAACAATAAAAAACAAATTCTGCATTTCTCATAGTGTTTATAGAGCGTTGTGAGGCTCTTAGGTTGTAGGTTATGTTTGCATCACTCTAGTAGCGTGCAACACGTCGGAGAAACGTTTTTGTCTGTGGGTTACACAAACTGGAATTCAAAACGTGTTTGGATAGCTGGTTTGTGTGAAGGCTAGCTCTAGACAGCATAGAACATCTCAAAGCTCCTGTGTGATCATCGGTTTAGGCCAAGAGAGGTATGACAAAAAACTGATTAGTTATATTCCGCTGCAAGTTTCTATTTCTTACATCTATCATAAACTAGTATTTAACACTAATTTCATCATACAAATATCATAATGCCACACACAACAATCCCCCCCTTCCACCATTAACTATAAAAAACAAAAAAAAAAAAGATTTGAAAATCTTAAACCCTAACTCATATCAAACAACCAATGTCAAAGTCATCAAAGAAATAAATAAATCTCTCACAACCAAATCAACACCAAAAAACCCATATGAAAAATGATAAGAGATCAAATATGTGTAAAAATTATAATTCATCAAAAATTAAACCTGAAACTTTATGGTGTTTTTCCAGTAAGGAAAGTAGAGATCGAACCTAAGAAGAACCAAAGAAGGGTTAGAGATGAGGAATAATGAAAAGAAAAGGAGAAATATAATCTAAAAAGATAGAAAACGTAAATGGATTTTTCCGGCGGAGGTTGGAGCTTGTTGGTGGTGCCAAGTAGAGCTTGGAGCTAGTGATGGGTGAGAGGGAGGGATTGGAGGTGGGAGAGAGGGATTGGGGTGGTTGGGTTATGGAGAGAACTGAGAGGGAGAGAGAGTGTGAAAGGTAGTGAGGGAGTGATAATTATCAAGATGAGAAGGAAAGCAAATGTAACATGTTTTTCCAAAATTTTAAGTGTAAAATATTTTACACAAATTTGCTTAGGTTGATTTGGTTGACTGAAAATATTTTACTTTGGCCAAATATTTTACTACAAAACAAACACGGTAAAATAGGAAAATATTTTTCGTCGAAACAAAATGAGCATTAAATAGTGACTAAACCAGATCACCATAAGATCCTAGCAAAAGGATATATGAAGTTTGACATCTTTCTAGAAATACAACAGTAAAATATTGGATCCTTATTCAGAAAAGAACTCCCATACTAGCTACAAAACCTTATTATCATTTATCAAACCTTGCATTAACAAGCCATTACAAGTTACAACTGCCTCACCAACAATACTTAGTCTACCTAAGATTTTGAACAATATATAATAAGCAAAATATTTTAAGGGTATTTTGTGTATGTGGCAGTAAAATACTACTTTATGTCCCTCTCTCTTATAATCTTCTCTATTTTCTTCATCTAGCTATATTTATGACTAATTAAAATTTGAAATATTCTTTTGTCTATTTTTTCATCGGCCTAGTAAAGTGGAATACAAGCCATCTATACCACTTGTTGTGTACCACTCTATGTTCCACCAATCACAACTTGCCATTTATTGATTTTACTTTCGTTATAAAATAACTGAAGTTTAAAATTTATTTCTTAGAAAGATCAAAATAGTTTGTACCTGACTTTATTTTTTTTAAACCTAGGTTGATTGGGCAAATATCCAATTTATTTTGCTATTCGAAAAAATCGACCTTGACATTTTGGTGGCTCCTCTAGGGAGTCAAGATGTTGAAGTCGAAGAGATAAAGCCACCAAATGCATGAAACTCATGAAAAAACAAAAACAAACTCTTGGTAGCATAAAGGCGGAGCATTGTTGCAATGCCCCTCTCTTAACCCAAATTTGGCTTCACTCTGCCTAACATTTAGAGGCAACAAATTATGAACCAACTTACCAAACCCATAAGCATGTGGTGTAAAACAAGATTTTTAGACCCAGACCGTTTATTGAACCGTAAAAGGGAGAGGTTCAAGGTTTTTCAGGTTGAACTGAGGTCAAACCCTGATAACATCATAATTAATTTAATAATTAATTAAATCCTAAATATAAATGTAAGGACTCAATCTGAATTGAGTGTTGGGTTTTCAGCCCAACAAGCCCAAACAATACATTTATAGAGAGTGGGCTGACAGGCTTAGGTGCTGGCCGTTGATCACCATGCCCAAACTTATCTTTAAAAATGGCTAAGTATTTTCTTACAAATGAGGGAATGCTCCTCGGCCTGTGGCCGAGGAGGCCTTTTTTTCTCCCTCTCCCCCTTTGGCTTAACCTGCTCTTCTTTTATAGTTTTAATCTTCCTATCTTTTGCTTCCATCTGTTGATTGTCTATTCGCCTTTTTTCCTGGTCGTCCATCCCATCAGAAGCTTTATCAATACTCAAGTGGCTCACTCTGACCAACGTTATCCTGCCAAGGGGTTACCTCTCCATTAATGCGGCCAGGGGGGTTAGTTGAGTGCATTAAATGCGAGAGTGACAGCTTACCTTGGGGTTAGCCACTCCCCGGAATCAATCTTGTCAGGCCGAGTTCCGTGGGTTGAATTTAGATATTTGTATAGAATCATTGGATTAGTGCCTTAGATATTTTCTAAGCATTTGATAAAGCTGATTTCGTGCTTGACAGTGTTGGTGGTTTTGATTAATATTATATAATATTAGGCTTATTTTGTCTCTTACGGTTTATTGCTTGGCTTGGGTTTTTTTTTTTTTTTTTTTTTGAGAAACTTGGCTTGGCTTTTTAGATTCTTATGTTTACAGTGTTCGTACTGTGCTGCTCTATTTCTGCAATTCGGTTGCGATTCGGTGTTGAAAAAAAAAAATTAGATGGATTGCACGATAGTGGGGCTGTACAGATCACCCTAGGCCAGAGATAATATTTATAAAATATTAGAGAATTATTTGTATTGACATGGATACAGGATAGTTGTATTTGAGTAAATATAGCCTTATTTAATTACATACATGTATATATATTTTGGGCATGTGTGAACTTGATTGGATAGTAATGTGTTTAATCCTGGTATATGTGTTGTAATATTTTTTTGAATGAAATATATGTTACATGTCTTAGTTAACATACTTAAGTTGTCTAAAATGTGGTGTGCACAAGAATCTGTTATGTGTGCTTATTAAGTAAGAATGAGACATTAGAGATGTCCATTTATTATAAGAATGAAGTTGAGAAATAATTCAATGAATGCAATAAGTTCTTGATTGCCATAGAACTTGTTTGGGTTGGGGGGGGGGGGGGGGGGCTATTATTTCCACTTTATTTTTTCATTGAAACGCCTTAAAAGAAAACCAC
>NW_027069794.1:263400-270742 GCF_002906115.3 Quercus suber | reverse complement strand
GACAAGGTGTCCCGGCGTGGATTCAAGAGAATAGGCTTCCCCCCTTTCTCTCTCAGAAATAGCTTGCTCTCCTCGGCATGGGCCTTGGGCCTGCTATATGAAGGACTGAGGCTATCAGGCCCACGGACCCACAATAAATATTAATTTATAAAACTAGCAAAATTGACAATATATCTATATATGTGAGGGAAATTTAATGATTTTCAAGCATATATTTAATAATTAAATAAGAAAGTTAATAAAATAAAATAATAACCATGAAAACATTAAAATTTTTGAAGTAAAGTTGAATATCTTTGAACAATTTTAATTATAATTTTTTTTATTCCTTATAAGAGATGGATAATTTAATTAAATAGAATAAAATTGTGTTAAGTTGTTTTTTTTTTAAATGCTAAGGGGTTGGACCGCATGGTTCTTGCCACCAATTCGTTCGGTCCAACTCCGGTTTTAGGGGTTCACGGAATTAACTAAAAATCCGGTTCTTTATGTTTAAAAAACCAGTTTTCATCCTGGTTCCCAGTTTTCAACGTCCGACCTCCCAGTCTGGTTCGGGTCTGAAAACCTTGTTGTAAAAGCCATAAATTCTAGTTGGTTCATTATTCAGTAATAGTGTCTTCTTCCTTGTGAGCACGCAAAGAAAAATGGTACCTGTGTCAATGTGTGTGCTTGGTAGAAAGGTTTTTTTTTTTTTGGTCAAAGTAACCATTTGTTGGAAAAGTAGCATGGAGTGAATAAGAAATTGATATTTTCTATGTTCACTTAAAGATGTTATTAAAAATGGTAAAAATACTAAGTCCCACATAGCAAAGGAAAGAAGAGAGATAATCTATGAGTTTATATGCTTATGAGTTGGACATTGGGTTGGGCCTTTAGCATATGTGGATCGGGCCTACTTATCAAAATAATAATATTTTTATTATTTTAATTTTTTGAGTTTGTTAGTCTGTGCACATCAGTTATTACTAAAACAGATTGTCTGTTCAGTAACATATAATTTTTCGTAGTCCCTTATTCATAAAATTACTTTTCAGAAAACTCTCCAGGGGAGAATATTTTTGTGCATTTTCATTTTGTGTCAAAGAAAGAGAAAGAGACATTGAGTAGTTCACAGAGCACGACCTTGTGTGCTTCGTTTTTATGCTGTAGATCATTTTATCCTAGGAGGCATACGTCCGTGAGTTTTAAAACACCACAGTGATTGTGTGAGGGGCAAAATTTGCTTTAAGGAGATTTTATCAAACACAAGACTTGATCTAAATCATTCATCTTTCGCACATTTGGTCTGTGAATTTTTAATTATTTGCAGATTTTTTCTTATATATACCGTATCTATTTATTGTTTTGTCCATCATATCTATTTGTGTTATATATTTAGTTCTGTATGTTGTTCCTTTTGATTATCACAAGTAAATGTTTGATATTGTTTCATGAATATTACTTTTCTATTATTAAATTGGGGGGGGGGGAGCTATTATTTCCACTTTATTTTTTCATTGAAATGCCTTAAGAGAAAACCACAAAGACACCTTGTGAATTATGGAAAGAGTGGTTGCCTTTCTATAAATTGTGGGGGAGTTTGATGAAGGTGGTGATTCCTATTCTTAAAGGATAAAGAACCATTGATTGTGTTTTCATTAGTTATGGTCATAGCAGTAGTGTATAGTGCTTTTCTAATTTATGAATCTATTATTCTTATATGCATGAAAATTAATTAAAATATATTTCAAGTGTTAAGCTTTCTTAAAAGAAAGTTTGAGTCTATGTTTAGTATCTCTCATGATCAAGAGTTGATAGAAGAGAAGTTGAGCCTAAGCATAGTAAAAGGATAAACGTCATATTCGTTTGGTCCAAATTTTCTAATTTAAATGTTAGAAGATGAACTTAAAATTTCAAAGAAGCGATATTCTGAGGTGCCTTCTTGGAAAAGAGACTGTAAATAGTGCATTAAATCTATCTTAGAAATCTATGCATAGTAATTGGTGGATCTAGCACCTAAGAATTTGAGAGGTGATGGAATTATTGACTATTACAAGGCAAGACTAGTTGTAGAAGGCTACAAACAAAAGAAAGATGTGAGTTTTCTTGATACACGATAAACCAAAGGAGTTTATTGTTTTGTCTATCATATCTATTTGTGTTATTGCTTATATTTAGATCTGTATGTTGTTTTTTTTTTTTTGCTTAATCACAAAGTAAATTGTTGATATATATCCAACACCATTTTAAGAGAACCTAACAATTGCATTTAATTTCCAGGGTATGTCATCACGTTGGTTTGAAACCCAAACCATCCTCTAGCTTAATTGGCAGCCGTGAACATTTATAAATGTTTACTGTATACTCCAAAGCCCCAATAGCATAGTGTGAGCTAGAATACATAGCTGTTTCACTTTGCTTCTTTCTTCAATATAATTCACTTAGAAACTTTGACAAAGAGATAAGGTTTGGTGCTGAACATGCAGGGCATTGAATGTTTTACATTCCCATCCATTAAATTGTTCCCCACAACTTGACTGAAAAGCTCATATCGCTAATAGCTTCCACACTAGTGTTTTATTTTGATCTTTCTTAAAAACAGTCCTAATGAATCAGGATGGGCCACATCTATTCTCATTCATATATTTCGTTGTTCTAGGGGTTTCTGTTGAACTTTCTATTCTGAGTCCTAATGCTAATTCTCTTTACATGAAAGCATCCAACTATATAAGTAACATATTATTTTCCTTTTTGATTGGCCTTCCAACTGAGTTTTCTCGACTTCTTTTAATCATTACGTTTTTTCAATATCTTCTCTTGCCTCTTAGAGGCACAATCCCCAAGTTCCAAACTGAAACGGAATATTTAGATTTATATTGTTTGAAATGGCTTTCACCTTGAATAGACAAATCATTGGTGGGATTGTGCCTGCATTGTTGACAGTCTCAATCCTAGTGGAAATATGCTTTGCACAGAATGATCCTGCTTTTTTTGTTTTCGGGGACTCCTTGGTTGATCCTGGAAATAATAACTACATTATATCACTCACCAAGGCTAATTATATTCCTAATGGGATTGATTTTGGAATGCCAACAGGCCGATTCACAAATGGAAGAACAATCGTTGACATTATAGGCAAGTACTAATTCTCCTGCACTTCGCATGCCTAATTCTATTTTGCATAAAGTACAAGCTATTAAAGTACTAGATATGTGAATGCGAATAGTATTTTATTCATCAGAATTTTCTCACCAGGTCAGGAATTGGGTTTTAAAGACTACCTGCCTCCTTACTTGGCTCCCACTACAGCAGGAGCTGTGATTCTGCAGGGTGTCAATTATGCTTCCGGCGGAGGTGGAATTCTTAATGACACTGGAAAGATCTTTGTAAGGTTTCTGCTCCACTAGTATAATATTTTTCCCCAGTAAGCACTGTAAAACAATTATGTTCCTGTGGTTATTAAGACTTCTATTTCAGTATCTTCATTGTGTTAGGACTTAGGTGTACAGCTATCAATAGGTTTACATAAACTGTTAAATTTGAATATGATGCATAGGGAGGTCGAATCAACTTAGATGCGCAGATAGACAATTTTGCAAACAGCAGGCAAGACATAATCTCAAGCATTGGAGCACCTGAAGCTCTAACATTGTTTGGAAAAGCATTTTTCTCTGTTACAATAGGCTCAAATGATTTCCTTGATAACTACCTGACACCAGTCATCTCAGCTGTCAAGCAAAAGTTGGTCACCCCAAATGCATTTGTTGGTGCCATGATTTCAAGATATAGACTACAACTTATGGTAATATTTTTGAAACCTATTATTTTAAAGCCACGTTATTTCAACTGTAGAAGTTCAATTCAAATGTTATTGATTCTGTTACCAGAGGCTTTACAATTTGGGTGCTAGAAAGATTATTGTGGCAAATGTTGGACCTATAGGGTGTATACCTTATCAAAGGGATATCAATCTATCTACGGAGCCCGACTGTGTTAGTTTTTCAAATCAGTTGGCTCAATTATTCAACGCCGAGCTGAAAAGCCTTATCACAGACCTCAGCACTAGTCTTCAGGGATCAAAATTTGTCTATGCAGATGCTTATAGCATCGTAGAAGATATCCTGAAAAACTACATATCCTATGGTGAGTATGCTGAAGATTTTTTGCCAGGTCACATATGATAGGAGTATCTTAAATTGTCACGCTCATTTAAATTTATGATTTCCTAACAGATTAAGCTTTTGGTATACGTAGAAGAATTTGAACCATGTCTTCACTCTAAGGAGAACTTCATGTTTTATTTAACAGGTTTTGAGAATGCCAATTCCGCATGCTGCTATCTTGTCGGTCGCTTTAGGGGTTTGACGCCCTGTGGTCCTCTCTCAAAAGTTTGTAGTGACAGATCCAAGTATGTGTTTTGGGATCCATTTCATCCTACTGAAGCTACTAATGTTCTCATTGCAAGGCGTTTCATGGATGGTGACACCAATGAGATTACACCTATGAACATTAGGCAACTTGCTCAATTGTGATAAAAGCCTAATGATAGTAACGAGATGCATTCCAAGATTGATATGAGCAAAAGTTAGTTGGATATTTGTACTCTTTGGATGACAATAACAGGCGTATTTTATAAGACTTTATCAGTATGAATAAACAGGAGTACCCTGAGAATAGTGACAAATTGACAATGAAGCTTATTGAAAACCATGTAATAATTGAGGTGTGTTGTATAATGTGTAGCAATAAAGGAACTTGTTTCGTTTTTATGACTAATGCTACTAGTTAGTGATGCGGGAGAAGCAAGAAGATTTTTATTAAGCTGGTAATTTATTTATGTTTACAAGTCAATTGTATTTTTATGTTTTAGGTCATAGTAGTTTATTAAGCTATGAGCAACCACATCAGCTCTTGCAAAGTCTTGCAAAATACAAAAAGTAACTTATTTTACACATTTGACAAAAAAAAACACCCACATCAATGGATGTAAAATTGTGCATAAATGCACAAGTACTACAGTAACCGTACATACATGCACGGTTACTGTAGCTCTTCTATACATTATTTTAGTAGTATTTCTCTCCCCTCGCATTCTCTCTTCCACTTACTCTCTCTCTCTCTCTTCAACTCATAAAATATTATTTATATAAAATATAGTGTATAATAGATGAACTGATGTGTGTGTTTTGTAAAAATAATGGTGTAAAATAGAAAACATAGGTTTTTGTGTAAAATAGACTGAATTTTTTAGAAGAGCTAATGCAGTTGCTCTTAGTATTTTATTTTGGAAGTAAGATTATTTTTGTAATAAGTCAATTAGGTTTTTTTAGCTAATTAGAATTAGAGTTTAGTAATTCTTTATAAGCAATTTATTATACTCCTTAAAGAGATAGTTGATATTTTGATGAATGAAAAAAAATTCCGTTTGGTCTGGTGCTAACTCCAAAGTCCATTCTAGGTGCCGACTTTAAGTGATTTACTGCTTGGAGCTAACTCCAAGCAAGACTTAAGTGCTAACTCCTAAATCATATCACTTTATTTTCCTATTATTTAATTTTGGTTAAAGTTTCCTATTATTTAATTTTGTTTTGGTTGTCTGCGTCATATATTTGGTATCAGAATAGTACTTAAAAAAAAAAAAAAAAAAAAAAAAAAAAATTTTTATTTCCAGTTGTGGTAGGTCTCAGTTTGATATTTTATTATTTAATTTTTACGTCCACAGCATTTTCACAACAAATCTTAGGTAAAAAATATTACTGGTTTTAAAATTATGCATTAAAAAAAAAAAAAAACAAACAAACAAAAAGACAATACAAGAAAATTGTGCGTGAAATGTACAGTGAATTTTGGCTCACCTAATTTGACTATATATACTAAAAAAGAAGTCTAAGAATACAACAAAATATTAAAACATTTTCACTATACTTTTATTTTTAGGATCCGAATAGATATATTTTTATTTTATTTGAGAGAAATGCTACATCCATAACATTTTTAGAATCACCTCAAAAAAATAACATTTTTAGAACAAATTATAAATGGCAAGTTGTTATTGGTTTTAAATTGAACCCACTACTGATATCACTTTTTTATCCTTCAAAAATACCTTGCTACATAAAATTTGTTACAAAATTATTATGAAAATGTTGTGGACATAACATTTCTTTTTATTTTATTTTATTTTGATCTATAAGGAACCAAGATCTTGCGATTGTGAAAATATTGTGACAAGAAGAAAATGTTATAACATTTTCATAATACATTTATTTTTAGTTGTGATTGGTCTCAGTCTCTTATTTTATTATTTTATTTTAACCTTTAAAAAATTGACACCTCAATAATGATGAAAATATTGTAAAAATTTGTTGCATTAGTGTAATTGTGTATGCACATATAATATTTAAAAGCACAAGCAAAACCAGTGTATTGTGAAAAAAAGGGCAAATGAACAATGCAAATTGTCAATAATTGTGAAAATATTGTAACAATTTTTTAAGTTAGTGTAATTGTACATACACATATAAATATTTTTTTAAAAAAAGATAAAAACAGCACAACCAAAACTAGCGTACTATGGTTTGTGGGGAGAAAAAAAATGTTGTTGATGTAGCACTTATTTTTTCATAATACCTTTAGTTTTAGTTGTGGATGATTCGAGTATGATATTTTATTTTAACCTATAAGGAATTGATATATCAACAATTGTAAAAATATTGTGACAATTTATTATTTTAACTAATAGCTTTATATATATATACTATATATATATATATATATATATAAAAGAGTGGACAGGACGATATTACGTCGAAAAAGAAAAGAAAAGAAAAGAAAGCAGCGGGGAAAACAAAAAAAAAAAAAAAAAAAGCAGCAACAATGTAGAGGTTGAAACCAAAGCACTGTAGCTACAGTGCCAATTAAACAAACCAAATTGGCATTGTAGCAACTGTTCAAAACTTGAAAAAAAGAAAAAGAAAAAAAATAAAATAAAGGGACTCACTAAACCAAAGGTGTATTGTAAGGGCATTGGTGCTTTTTATATAGTTAATAGGAAAGGCTAGTTATTGTTACCCTTGAGATGGAGTCGCTAATTTGATGGTGGGATTGTGGCCACATGGTGCTAGGCAAGTTAGGGTCATGGTGGGGCTCACTGTGATGCGGTCTGACGGACATGGGGTTATGGAGCTTCAATCGTTTGATGGGGTGGCCGGGCGGCGTTAGCTTTCCAATGGATGGTGGAGTGCAAAGAAACTTCTTGAAAGAACCTGACCAGGTCTGATTGTGAGGTTTGTTGGTTGTTGGGTCTAAGAGCTTAGGTTCATGGGTAACTTTCTAATGGTGGAAAAAAAAATATGATGAATGG